>NC_067312.1:75383904-75558904 GCF_020740795.1 Apus apus | reverse complement strand
TTCAACATCTGACTATGATTATGAAGATAAATATTTAATCATGTCATTTGCTCAGGAGAAAAGTAAATAGGGTTTCTTTGAAAATTACATTCTTGCCATTATATCCAGGAAAACCAAACTTTTATCTCACTTCTTGTCTCATTTCATCCTCCATACTGAAACCAGGACTTTTTAAACTACAGCAAATATGAAAGTTTCATTGTAGCTGGTGATGAAGAGGGCTTTCCTGCAGATGACTTTCTAAGCAATTTCAAAATAATGACAGGTTATGTGTATATTCATTAAAGAGCAAAATTGTTGTTTTTTTTTTTTATTTGCCCGTGCAAGCAGACATGAAATAATGTGTGAACCAATCACATGTCAATGAATGTTTTGAGCATGTATGGACAGAATAAATCATGTTCCTGAAGGGCTAGAAGGAAGAAGACAGCTAAGAATTGTTGACTAAGAAAATGTAGTTCTGTGTTTCTCATTGGCTTTACTGTACTTCAGTCACTGGCAGCTCAGCAACAGCACATTAGGAGGTTCATACTAGATAACTGTCTTAAACCCATGGTTGCAGTGGGCATGAATATAGAAATGAACTCATTTTGTGTAAGCAACTGAGTATAAATTTAATAACTTTTGATTGCTACTGACTTCCATGGAATAATGACCACTGTTCTTGAGGTGAAACATCCTTTAACTGTCTTCATAACTCTTGAATATATTGGCAAAATTAAGCTCATCATGTTTTTAATAACGGTGACATTATCAATTCCTTCATTTCAAAAGTAAATGGGCTTGCTTATTACTTTGTGAAAAAAACTTGCTGATTTTGTTCCTCTGTGGGATGACTAGTAATCCACCTTCTTTTCAGAGGGCTGCTAATACCAGGTGTCACAAACAGATGTAGACGTCAGTATTTCTTCTTGCTAGTCAGGAGAGGATCGGGAAAGTGATGTTTGATTTCATGAGGTGCTGAGATATGTCAGCTCTTAGATTAAACGTTGGAACTGAAATCTGTACCAGGAGGGCTTAGCACTCAAATCTGCAGAAATGAGAAGGTCATTCAGGATCTTTTGAAAATGGCCAGGACTGAACAGTGGCTGAAGGCTGTTGACTAGCTTGCTAGATGGAAGAAACTTCAGCTTATCCAGCTGTAGGACAAATAGATTTTAGTTCTTCCATCTCCAGAAAACATATTTCTCCTCTTGTTATCACTGCTTAAATATTAATAACCAATAAGTGTATGCCATTTTGAGTACTTCTGCATCTACTCTCTGGACTTACTGAGGACGAACATGCAGTATGTGCTACTATCATCATGAAGCCATGAAAGCTGTGCCATTTTTTCATGCTATATGTGGCCCTCTCTGAGATTTGATCTTGCTCTTGTCCTTATCACATCCCATCATATCACCATCATGGACCTGCAGAGCTTCTGCTCTCCCTGGAGGCAGGGTGAGGAGCAAGCCTTGGAGTTAGGTCAGCACAGAGTGGTCCAAGCTGATCTGCTGTGAGAGGACTCACCAGTGAATCAATTTTCCATCTTGCAGCTTCCCTCTCAGGCACTTTGACAATGTTCATTATCATATGTGCAACCTTTAGTTCTCATAATTTCTTTCCCACCACACTAATATTTCCTGGAATGAATGAATTAAAATTAAGGGAAGATTTCAGCATGAGAAACAGAATAAGGACTAACAAGAGGAGGTAAAAAAAAAAAAATCTTCCCAATTTTGTTTGTATGATGACATGTCAATGGATTATCTTTTGCCTAGTGGTGCTACGACATCACCTTGTAAGTCATGTATGGAACTAATCTTATGTATTTTACAGGCTCAGTGGTCACAAGGAAAAACATCCTGAGAGAGTGTTTTAACAGCCCTGAGTCTCTGAAGTCAAACATTTTCAGGAATGCCACTGACAGATGTCAGCATTACAGTTCCTCAAAATGGAAAAAGGTGGGACAGTCCATGAATGGACACCATTCCCTGACACATTTGCTCAAAACAACAACAACAACAACAAAAAAAACTCTAATAGGCTATACTAGAGGTCACTAATTTTTCAAAACATTTTCTCCTTTAGCTTGATAAATTCTGTACTCTTACATAGCGTGTTTCCTGAATGAGAATCAGCAATACTTGACAGCAGCATTTTTAGAAGAAAGGCTGCAGATTTATTTTTAAATTCGAGGAACTTTAATGTTGAATATTTAATGCTGAATATTTCTTTTTTTAATCTAAAATGTTATATAGCAATTTTATCCCCCCTCACAAAAGCTAGAATGCAAAATGATCAGTCTGCTTGTCAGTGTGGGACAATTTTTAAAAATACATTTGTCTTTCTTGGTTTAAATTAGTTCACAAGCTAACTCACACAAGCTACAGAGACATGTCAGAATGGAGACAGCAACAGTATAAAGAGCCAACAAAAACATTTCTTCAAAAGAATTTTACATCACTTTTGGATAATAGGGAAACATCCTGTCCTACAACTCTGGAGTTGTAGAAAGATACAGATCTAGGTATCGAGGAAAAGTCACTGGAACTTTCTTTTTTTTTCCTTTCCTTTCCTTTTCCTATTTTTTTTCCCCCTTGTTTGTTTGATTGTTTGTTTTTAAATATCTGCTTTTATGTTGGTCACAACCCATGAATCTTTGCAAGAATATCTTGGCCACCTGGTGTTGCAGGGCAGTAAATCTAGAACTGAATTCTTCTGGAAACACCTATGTATCCTGTTATTCCTGCTTTTAGTAACTGAGCTCTCCACTCTTGGACAGACAAAGACGGGGCTGGAAATAATGCATAAAAGGCAGCATTGAATAAAGATTTGTGTTTAAGTTGCTCCAGTAGGGGTGAATATTCATACCTGGATTGTAGAAGATTCAGACTTTGATAGTCATAGGAGGGGACAATATTTTAGAGAGATAAAAATGTATGACAGAGTTTTTCTTATGCTTTTTTTGGGTGGGTCCACCATGGCTATCCATGTATGTATCTCCTCGTAAATGAAGGCTCCATCATTCCTGGGCCAGAATTACAGAAGGTATCTTCACCTTGAGGTCTCAGCAAGGGTGTAAGGAAAAGAGCAAACAGTGGCTGTACTTAATGCAATAAAGTACTCCTTTGTCTACACTTTAATCCAACACTAATGTCAGCCTTTGTCTCACAAAACAGAAGGTACAGAGGAATTAGAGCTCTGCGAATTGATACCCAGACCTTTGTATAAGGGTTAGTTTTCTCACTTCAGTAAATGTGCCAGTGCCAGGGGTTGTAACTGAAAAGTTCTGTATATATCCATAAATAAAAATATTTCAAAGATAGATTGTGAGGTGGGGTTGCTTAAACATCACCTCTCACTGAAAGCTGTGCCTGAAGTGGCAACCTAGCCTTTAATGTGATTATAACATATTTGCCAATTAGACCCAGATCAGCCAAAAGACTTGAGGCAAAGAAATAGCCCTGTAGGAGCTAATATACCTACTCCTAAAATTAAGCATAAATTCAAGTATTTTTCTGGATAAAGGCACAAATTTAAAATTACAGCTTTATTAAATTATTCACCACCGTCAGTGACAAGACTTCAAAGCTCTTCTTGGGAATGTCCATAAAGGATGGGAAAATATTAGAGTTTCTAGTATATGTTCATGCTGAAGCATTTGAGGTGATAATCTCATTCCATCCAGCAGTTAAATATTATTGTGTGTGTCAAAACAAAATTGTAATCCTGGGAGTGGGTGTCATGTAGAAATGCCATGTTAAAGGAAAACTACAGTGATTAGCTCTAATACTTTCACTAGCTCAATGAATATTTGCTTAGAAAAACACTATGTTGAAAAATATAGCAACCAGCCTATGAAAACACGCAAGCAAATATGTAGTGCTCATCTCATTTCATCTCAGTTCTTTCAGGTTTTTAATTTAGGACTCTGTTTATACATTTGTAAAGAACACAGTGGGTTATATTTTAGAAGTTTGTGCATAAGTTCTCATTCTGCAGTGCTTCACAAATCTCATGAATATAGGATAATCACTGCACTTACTGCTGAAATTTTCTACTTCCTCTTACCTAGCATTTGCACTAGGAATGTTTCTGGGTTTTTTTGCAGCGATCTCACTTTCTTACACACAGCAATAGTAATTAAACATTTTTTGCACCATGCTGGGACATTTATTCTGTGCTCAGTTCAAAAAACCACTGGAAACTAATAAATGAATCACTGACGTAATTTTCTGCAGTAATTGAGGATAGGTTATGAGTGTTTCCCATCCATGTGTTGAGAAATGTGAGGGAATTCATGAAGTGTCATGGATTTTTAACCTGAGATCATAGACTGGTTTGGGTTGGAAGGGACCTTAAAGGTCATCTAGTCCTAACGCACCTCCATGGGCAGGGACACCTCCCACCAGACCAGGCTGCTCCAAGCCCCATCGAACCTGCCCTTCAAAATTGCCAAGGATGGGGCAGCCACAGCTTCTCTGGGCAACCTGGGCTCCCCTACAGTGCTTGTTCCAGCTCTGGGGCCCCCCAGCATAAGAAGGACATGGAACTGTTGGAGAGAGGCCAGAGGAGGCCCTGGAGATGATGGGAGGGCTGGAGCAGCTCTGCTCTGGAGACAGGCTGGGAGAGTTGGGGTGTTCAGCCTGGAGAAGAGAAGGCTCCAGGGAGACCTGAGAGCACCTTCCAGTGCCTGAAGGGGCTCCAGGAAAGCTGGGGAGGGACTTGGGACAAGGGCTTGTAGTTAGAGGACAAGGGGGAATGGATTAAAACTGGAAGAGGGGAGATAGCAGGTTTTATGAGATCTGGGATAAAAACTGGAACCCCCTTTAACACACCTTAAGTAAAGCATCTGACATATAATGGAGATGCATCGTTACATCTCATAAATCTGGCACTTAAATGCTACTAGTTATGACTACAATTGTCAGTAAGATTTAGTTTTGCATATTGTCCCCCAGGGGCTAAATAATTACTAGTTCAGTTCATCTTCATTACAACTATTATCGTCCACTCTGCCTTTTGAAAATCATGTGGAAATTGGAACATGATTTCAGATTCATTTTTTGGGTTATATTTGCAACAGCAAAATTTTCCACCTTCGTCTCTATTGTGTACACAACATGATAATCCTTGCACTGTTCTGAAGGCCTCAGGGGCTTTTAAGAGCAGGGAAGGTGGCTGGCAGGGGGTTAAAGATGGTAATGGAGTAGACTGGGGTGCTGCAATGTTGATTTGAATTTTTTTTTTTCCCTGGAATTTACACCTAACCTTGGTATCACATATATATTTACATAAAACAAAAAATAATCACACGTTCTCTTTCTTTCTACATGGTTTGCCTTAAACACAGATTCATGGTGAATTTCAATGCCTATAAATAGCTAACACATTCAGCAGTAGCTAGAAGAAAGTATTGTATGTCAACAGGCTTAAACAAAGTACATCAATCCAGGTTTGTAGCATATTTTACTGTGGTATTGTGGATCTTTAGATGTGACAGGTGACAAAATGGATAGTGATACTCATGTAATCTTGAGAACTATTTCCAAAAGTATATTATTGCAGCTATCCTCAAACAGATCAAAACGTAGATTTCCAGGACTGAACGATATGCAAGATAAACTGCTACAAGACATGAGAAAAAGGCAGTATTTTCTCGGTCCCAATGACCTATATAAAGCTCCTCTGTGCACACAGCTTGAATCAACATTTTACACTTTGAAATAAATGCGGGCTGTAGCCTATAAATACACGACAACAACAACAACAAATAAATACACCAATATCAGCTGAAGCATTTGGCTGTATTCTCTCCCACACAGACACACATGTAGGTGCATGTTTTCCACATCTTTAGCTGGTATAGGTATGACAATTACTGTGCTGACTATAACCAAAAGGCTATTGTGCTTCATAAGAAAGTTGAAATTTTAATAATTGTTGTTACTTTAGGGGTTCTTAAGAGAGAATAAACAGGACATTGTGATGAGTGGCAACCAGGAAGAGTTTTTATTTATCTACTACGGTACCTTTGATAGCTGTATTGAGTGAAGGTATTTTAATTATAATGATATTCTGTGGTCGCCAAGAAGTTAGAATGTGTGTTACAAAATAGCTGTTTCACAGACATTGTCAATTTCCCAAGTGAAATGGCATATTTTCTTAAGCCACTGGACAGACAGCGCTTTTCTGAGTAACAGGTTCACAGCCTCAGGAATTTTTTCAGCTATGTTGTGACCAAGTTCATGGATAAGTCCCAGAGCACTTAATTATCAATGTCTACATTGGTGGGGCCAAGAGTAAGGCCAGTGCAAGGGTTTTGCCCTCCTGCTCTTTCCTCCTCCCTTTTTAAAACTGTTTATCTTGTACTACAGCTGCGACACAGTTTTATACCTCCATACTGGTTACCCAACCTTGTGCATTGGATTATGTTTTCGTCCCGGATGGGGGCTGATTCTCACACTACCTGAAACCTCCCCTTTTACCATCCTTTCACCTTTCCCCCTCTTTCAGGGACTGGCACAGTCACTCCTGTAGTCTCATCCCAGCACAGGTAGCTTTCGTGTTTGGACCAGAGGAGGAGTCAGACGTGGTTTGACTGGCTCAGAGACTGATTCTCACATTTTCTGTATGAAGAATAATGGAATATAGAAAACAAGCCTCTGTTATACAGGATAGTAACTATTGCTTTGTAAACAAGAAATGTGGAAATACAGTTTAAATAATGACTGAAGCCAAGAGGAAAATTACAGAGGCTATGTGGCTTCTTGTTGTGCCAAATATAATTATGATTTCCAAGTGACTTCTGCTTTTAAAAAGAAAAGTCTGACAAAAATCTGCCTTGCCTGTGTGCTGTCATAAATTTGCTGTCATGACTTCAACACTAGACAGAAAGGCTAATATGTCAAAACAAGGTCCCACACATCTGAGTTTAGAATGTGTTTCTGGAGTTCAAATACCACATTAAATATTAGTAAGAAGATATGAACTGGGCATTTGGAGCAATTTGACCCTTACTGGTATCTCCATTTGTACTTTGACATCAACTCTGTTTAGCAGGATCTAGACAGATTTCCCCATGCAGTTTAGCTCTTTAGGAATCTTGATTCTTTTTAATGTGTTTATCCTTTTAGAGAATTTGTATACTTAATTTAAGTAATACACAGCTCCATGTTGAAATCATAGGAGAATAAGAAAAAAAAAAAACACACCCAAATTTGAATGCTTTCCCATTTCTCCACTTTTGCAAATTATTTTCCCTTTTACAGTATGTAGCTGGAGCAATTGGGCAAGAATATAGCTGTAAGTTAAATAGAAGCTGTGCAAAAATTAGCTCTCTTGGATGTCATTTGCACAAGGGAAAACTATATGAGTTTAATTTACGTACATTTCTACAGTATTCAAAGAGTAATTCTGTGGACGTATTATTGTTTAAGAATGAGAAAAAATGTGGATGTTGCTTATACTACTACTCCATACAATTCTAACAAACATATTAAAACCCAAGCCTCAGTAAAACCTCAAGCTTATTTGTCAAGGAAATGAATGGGAAAGCCTTTTGGTTTGTACAGTTCTGAAAATAGGATTTATTTACACACTCCATGGAAACTGTATCCTCTAAAACTGCATCCTAACTACAAATATGCACACATCTATTCAACATCTTGCCAAAGAGACTAAAATGACATTAAAAAGAGTGAAAAGAATGCTAAGCTTGCAAAGTCAAACATTAAAAATTTAGTAAATGCCAGAATTCAGATTGCCCAGGCAACCTTACTTCTGACAACATGTGATGATAGATTTAATCATGGTGTTATCACAGACTCACCAAGGCTGGAATCACAGAATCACAGAATTACCAAGCCTGGCAAAGACCTTTAAGATCACCAAGTCCAGCCTATGACCAACACCGCCACATCTCCAGACTGTGGCGCTAAGTGCCACATCCAACTTTTCCTTGAGCATTTCCAGGGATGGTGCCTCCACCACCTGGGAAGTCCATCCCAATGTCTTATCACCATCTCCATGAGGAAGTACTTCCTAACATCCAACCTAAACCTCCCCATGGTGCAGCTTGAGGCAATGCCCTCTTGCCTTGTTGCTAGTTGCCTGGAAAAAGAGCCCAACCCCACCTGAGCACAACCTCCCTTCAGGTAAGTAGCCTTATCTCCACATCTGACCCCTCCTGTGGTTTCTCAGCCTTTGCTCCCAGAGGTGTAAAAACCCCTCTGCCTTCTATGTGGAGAGACAAGAGGACAAGGGCCTGGGGTAGGCTGCCCTGTGTGCTGGTTCTCCTCAGGGACATCCCATCACAGCTGGCCAATATAGTCCTCAGCTCATCTGGGCTGCATTCTCCACTTCAGTCTTGGTTCTTTTTGTGTATGTGTGTTTTGTTATAGTTTTTTGTTGTTGCTGTTGGTTTTGGTTTGTGGTTTGTTTGTTTTTGGTATGTTTCTGCTGTCTTACTATATTGTCTATGTATTTATGTATGGTTTCATGTAGAGCAAAGTATACTCATAGTTTCATAAATTTTCTTATTTCTGAATGGAGAGACAGGCAGACTCATTTTAGAACATCTTAAACTGTGGACATCTGAGTCAGTCACTTCTTTCTCCCTGCCCACCCACTGTTTTCCTGAGGCAATGTGCACGTCCCCTTTCACTGCCTTGCTTCTTTCAACCTCCCTTCTCCTCTCGGCTAAGCACCTCCTGTTGAGGGTGCTTGCAGTGCCCAGCATGCCAAGAGCCTTAGGTGGCTTGGAGGGGCAGAGGAACATCTCTGTTCCTTATCCTGAGTGTTTGCATCCAGAATCACTCAGTAAATTAACTCTTCTGCGTGTGCACAAGCAACATAAGTTTTGTGAAGGGGCACTGTCAAGTTTAGTTGTGTTGTCTTCCTCAAGCCTTTTCCCTCAGTGAGTCAATAATATGGACAGTGCTCAATGGGTGGGTAAAGACTCAATATTGAATTTATTTTTCTCATTCAATTATTTGTCTCAGTTCTTATTTATTGCAAGAGATAGAAACCCTATGCTGATTATATTTATTTGTTAATGTCCTCTGGACCACTTCTCAGAGTAGCTTCTGAGTGAATCCCAGGTATTGATGAAGGTATTTTTTTAATGCACACTCAAATTGCACACATGCAGATTTTATGGAAAGTACAAAAGCGAAGTATTCTCTGTAATTTTCAGATAACTGTGCTCAGACTCTTTGAAGACTAGTTGGATGTACATTCTCTTTAGAAGAGAATATCTATTTGCAATAGGGCATACCAGTTACAGATAAAATATTAAGAGAATTTAGCTGCGAATATGCCACATCTGTACTCAACTTATACCACAACTAATTTTTATAATATTAATTGTTTGTAATATAGTTTTAAAGTTGTATCCATTTGAGCAAATACATGTGGGAATTCATGAGCATTCCTAAATGCATACCCCAGGCAAATTTCAAGTCACCCTGCAAGCAAAGAGGCATGAACATTTTTTAAGATGACATGATCAAAGCCCTGGGCCTTTTCAACTTGTATTACTGGCAACAACCAAACCACATAAACTCTGAATAAAATCAGCACTCTGAAGCAAATAACTTACTGAATATTTTAGACTGATCAATTAAAAATGTTGAACAGATAAAAATTTAAGTTTTTATCTTCTATGTTTGCCACATAAAACAATGGACATGGGTTTTTCTTGTGCGTCTTTAGCAGAACCCAGAGAAACTGGTGCTCTGTCCAGAGAACCAAATTAGTCTCATACTTGCCATGTGCATTTGTTTAACCAAGAACATGTGGCATTAGCAACTTTATATTTATATAACTTAATCTTAGCTAATCTTTTTATGATTCTGGCAGCAAATAACTTGCTAAGTAACAGGAAAAGATCACAGAGCCCGGGTACCATGTATCTCTTGTCAAATACTGATTAATTATGAACATGATATCTGTACATTCTCCCAGCAGAGCAAACAAGGAGACTAATTCCCACCCTCAGGAACGGTAGGGGATGATCTAATTTGACATAATTTTGCCATCATATTTCTATGTTGTTTCTGATAGATCTGACTCTGATCTTGCTCATCCTCTGCTAAGGGCCAGGGGACACATTTCACATGATGGTAGACAGGGGAACCACAGATTCTGGTCTAAGGGAGGCAACAGCCAAGTAGCTGGAGACAACTTTTGCTCCAAGGGCTATAGATTAGGAGACATTTCTGCTCATCAGCACCTTCAGAAGCAGATTTTCTACTGCTCTTAAGCTGCCATCTGCTTCCCACGCAGGGGGATTTTCTTCCTTGCCTTCCCATCCTGGCCCTTGCCTTTGTCAAAGGAGGCACTCTGCATGCTATAGGCCTTGGCTGATAGCTCTCCTGAACCTCCTTCCTCAATTTCCCACCCAGAAACATGAAGACCAACTGTTCCTGGTGCCTTGAACTGGTTCTGCAACTCAGAAGAGAAACCAAGGCTGCAGGGAAGTATGGCAAAAACATATTGAAAAGCTAGGAACTTCCAGTTCAATAACCACGAGGGGCAGGAAAATCTGCTTCTGTCAAAGCTGAGATAAATTTAGTTTGGTCAAGGGTTGAAGGTCACCAGGTTGACACACCTTACCTGTTGGGCTGTGGAAAAAGGTAATTAAACTGAAGGAGAAATAGATCCTCATAGATGTACTAATAGCAGTGCTTCCAAATTAAGAAAGCAGTGAGAACATGGCAGTTTTGGGAAGAATCAATGTGATTTAGGCTTTTATACAGGACAGGTAATTCCAGATCCACCAGCTTTCAACACTGTTTATGTTGAGTTTTCTTGTATCTCAACATTAAATTCTTTTTATCTTATAGGAAATGAAGAAGTCCTTATGCACAAACATGATTTTCATTCAAGTGGTTGTTTGTGATAATCTTTGGACAACATTAATCAGACAGTGGTTTCATCCATTATGTATTTCTGTCTATGAGAGGCACTGAAAGACACATGAAACTATGCAAAATTTGGTTTGAATTATTGAATCTTAAAAGGAGGGTATTGCTAACAAAACACCTTTTTAGTAATAGTTTTCACTCAAATGTATCTGTCCAAGTTCTCTAGGCTTGATGTCTTCCCAGTTGTTTGAGATATTTTTTTAGAATTGATTTGAATTAACCAGCACTAATTTCATTAAGACATGTAGATTATTTTTTTTCCTTGAATTATTTAATTATAAGGGATGTGAAAACAAGCCAAAAATAAAACAAGAGAAAAATATAATGAGGAAAATTTGAAACCATAAAAGAGAAGTTGCAAGGAAATAACTTTATACCTTTTTTTAGTACAATTATGTTACTTTTGCTATCATACCTCAGATTTCTATAGAACTTGCAGAAATACTGGTGCCACAGCTATGTGAATGGAAACAGATGCATTTTTAAAAGCATCTAATAATATATCATCTTAAAACATATCATCTGCTGGCTTCATGGAAAAAATCCCCCTTTAGCTTGTTTTTGCTCCGTTAACATCAGCCAGCCTCTTCCATGGATCATCCCTCAAACTCCAAAGAACAGTGTGACCAGAGCTAATAAAATCCATACCCTGCCTGGAAAATGTGATTCAGGATTCCTTTAAGGTCTGTTCTTCTAGCAGAGCTTCAGTACTTTCTTCAATCTATTTTGTAACATACTGGAAGCAGAGAGTAAATGAAAGAGATTACTTCTCTTTAATTCTATATTATTTTCCTTCCCTGCCAGATGTTCCCATCTCCAGCAGCCACCAGTATGAGAATTACCACTGACAAAAATCTCACCTGCCAGGCCATCTAGTGCTTTGAAGTGTCTGGCATCTCACTACCTGCATCTTGACCATGGTTTTGGAGCTCCTGGTATGTGAATGCAAATCCAGCAACGTGATGTCAGGCTTGGGAATGGCTGTGTATTGAGTGCTAAACATTAAATTAAGCTATACAGGAGTTAATGTAACTTGTAATATATTCTATATTAGTAGAGAACTTGTAATATTTATTGTAACCAAAACACTGTGTACTTCACTGTGTGTGGGATTTAAATAGTGCAGCAATGCCCACAGCTTTTTGAATCATGCTAGCTCTAAATTCTCCAGCAAATTCAAATGAGTTAGGCTTTCTAAGATTTTCATTAACTCAAAAAGTGACAATGAGTGAAAGAATTATGCGACAGAGACTTGTGAGGCTACAAAATAGGAGTTGCTAGGGGTGAAGATTCAGAAATGTCATAGCAGAGTGGGAGAAAGTTGAGACTTCTGCTAACGCAAAAGAGGGAATAAAGCTTGGGATTTAAAACTGAGATGACTGATGTCTTCAGCCCCAGCACAGAGCTACACTATCATCTTTTGGTGGCTGCACAGGAGTGTGTAGAACAAACATAACATTTGGGGACATTATCTTCTCACTTTGTCAACAACCACCTTCTCTCGTGTCTTGCATATATTGTGCACATGTTAGAAACACCACCCTATTACTGGTGTCTCAAGACGTTACAGTCACGGTATAAACATACACATTTGTTGATATTAAGGCGCACAGAAGTAGACGGGACCTCCTCAATCACCAATCCCAGCTCCCTCTTGTCATAAGTAAACAAACCATATAATCACTTTCATCAACTGATCCAGCTACAGCAGGCACTAATTAAATTTTCGGGTCCTATTAAATTCAGCATCAGTGGAGACAAACGTTGAATATTTCAGCTAAAATTGTTAAGCTTGACATTTAAATATTCATCATTAAGCTTCAGAGCTAGCAGCCTATTCATAGAAGGAGATTCAGGTTCTCTCTTCATAACTGTTGATAGTAAAGGTAATTTCTTTACTTCCTATTTGGGTTTGGAAAGCTGTCCTTATACCCATAAAGCCTGGAAACACAGTTGTTTAAGATGGAAAATGTAATTCTTTATCTTTGTTGGCTAGTAAGTGATTTAAATACAGAAAGACAGTTTTTTTGCTCCACATGGTTCATTTATAATCCTTCAGCAAGAGAATCTGCGCCTGTCAAAATTAAGTCATGAGGCAAAACAACTATTAGGAAAGTTACACATGGAAAATGAAACTGAGAAAGGAAACAAGCCATTTTCCTCAGTGATTAGGAACAACTCCTCTATTGCTTGCTTTTCTTTGTGGCAGACCCACCTTGGTCCTTATTTGCAAATTTTTTTACTTTGATGTAGTAGATAGTGACAGTGAGAGAGTTTTGGAGCTTTCCTGAATTTGTTCTTTTTACAGTTGCTTTTGAATTATTGGTTATTTGCCTTGCTGATGTTTAATGGTAAAATGGTAATGTGGTAATGGTAAATATCTTCAAAATAATAGTTAAATTAAAGTCACTGGTAACTAATCTGAAAATATAACCTCTAGTTATGGCCTAAATGACTCAGAGAGAGACTGTAAAGTCCATTGCAGTGCAGAGGGATACATTAATACACTGTAGCTTTAGGGACATGTCCACATTGCAGTTTAAAGTGTCTGCAGCATAATCTAGAGATACTCAAATTGGCAAACTAGCTTGAGGTAATATTAGAGGTCTAATTGCAGTCATACTGTTTCTGTGCAGGCTAATTTACCTTACTTCCACTGTGGCTTCTGCTTGCTCTGAGTAACCTTTGTCTTCCCATTTGTCCAGCAATGTTCAGAATTGAATTAAACAACCAGATGTATTTCCTGTTTATCTTGATTAAAAATAAATTTGAAGTCCTACTGATAATTAATTTCTTTCACCCTGTGAGTGCTCCAGGGTATTGCTGGATTTACTCTCCACCACTTCCACATCTCAGGAGTTAGGTGACTCACACCATGTCAACCAGCTTTCCGTGTGCCTGCTTGAAGGGTTAATAAACAATGCAAATTAGTTTTCTCTGGGGAGGTCCATCATTAAAATCCAGAATAATTGCACAAAATCTCCCAGTTTAATAAAATACTGCCACAAACCGGCCCTGTGTTACAGACTAGCAGGTAGGTGCTGTCTCCCTATGGGTTCTACAAGTGACATGGTCCCATCAAACAGTTACTAAAAAGGAAATGAAAGATTGCTGCAGTGGCTTCAGTGGCACAAAAATTGTTACATCTTTAGCTTTTTATCAGCTGTTTTGTAACATTTAATAAAACTTGTCTTATTTGTCTATACATGGCTTATCTAATATGAAACTAATTTAATTTTTTATCCTGCATTTAACTGTGGCTGCTCTAGAAACAGTAGAGAATGTCCCTATGGCTATTTGAAAAAAGTCCAGTCAACAAGAGCTCAGGATATTTTTACAGGGCTGTCAGATAAATCTCTCTATGGAAGTTGCCATGCTCACAGAAATTCAATAGAGCACAGCTTGGTAGCACACACCACACGGAGTCTTCCTGAGGATTATACCCATGTCTAGTTAAAATGTAAAGTTAGTTTTAGAAAATATGCAAAAACTGATTATTTGAAAAAAATATTGCAGGATCAAGAAGAATCAAATTATATTAGTCAACAAGTATAGATTTGGTTTCTTTAAAGTAAGTATTACTTATACATGAACAGAGGATCATGAGAAAGAGGAACAGAATTTTAACCACTAATGATTAAAATAAATCAGTATTTTGTGAGCACTGTTGCATTTATTTTAATGCCTGTAAATGTGCATTTTAATATGAAGCTCACACACTGGTATTTTAGATTACATTTTCAAATATGAGTACAAAGATGTGACTTAAAATTGTGCTCACTCACTGTATCATACAAAGGGGAAACTGGTGCAATTGCAAAATCAAGCAACTACACATGTAAGTAGGTCACAAACAATCCCAATGTATATACCTTCATTCAAAGGCTTATGTATTTTGCAGATACACCTTTGTGGCACACTTCAAGTTTATTTTCTCTGTGTTTATACAAGCAGATGTTTAGACACTCATAGATCTATCCCATTCATATATAATTGATAATATTGGCTTGCATGAGAAGGCACTAATTTCTAAATGCCATAGCACATAGCATGCCTGCTGCTGCACAGAGCATGGACAGACAATGTACACAAGGCAAAAATACATGTTGCTTGCAATCTAACAACAATACATGTAAAGAACAGTCTTTTTTTCTTTTTTTTCTTTTTTTTTCTTTTTTTTTTTTTTTTTTAAATTACCTGAGCAGTAAAGCCACTTTGGAGAATAGTGCTGTAACAACACAGAACTGGGCTAAAAGAGAGCGGATTACCAATTAATTACCTTGTCTACAACACTCTTGAACCTTCATTCTACTTCACTTTGGTGTACTGACAACACAGCTGCAAAAGTATTAATTTATCTCATCCACTTGGCATTGGATTATACTGGAAAAAAATGGATCAGACTCCTAGTTTGTGATATTCTGATAATTTTAAGCCAGGTTACAATGGTGAGCATTTGGGTATCCTTATCTGTGTTTGCATAGTGATAGAACAAGAGGAAATGGCCTCAAGTTGTGCCAGGGGAGGTTTAGATTGAATATTGGGAGCAATTATACATTAAAAGGGTTGTCAGGCCGTGGCCCAGGCTGCTCAGAGCAGGGGGGCAGTCCCCATTCCTGGAGGGGTTTCCAAGCCCTGGAGATGGTGCTGAGTGACACGGGCAGTGGTGGCCTTGGCAGGGCTTGCCTAGCACTTGGCCTTGAAGATCTTTAAGTTCTTTTCCAACCAAAATGATTCTATGCTTCTGCGACAGATACATATTTTCTCTGAGGTTTGAATACTCCTCAGTTCTGTGATTCCCTTGCTGGCCAATGTGTACTGGGAAACTCGTGTGGGTTACTGTTTGTTGTGCCAGCTGTAGAACCTCCACTCTGAAGACCCCTGTCCCCATGCATCCTGGTGCTGGGATGGTAACAGTGCACCTTCAGATCTCATTGCTGTTACAGGAACAGAATGAATCCCACTTGCATTCTTGCTCCAGAAGGAATTAAAAAAAATAATAAAAATGTGGTAAACTTAAGGTCTTTACATACAGGAAAACGAAGGATAGTGCTAAATCTCTATCACTTGAGATTTACTTTTTGAGAAATGAAAGCTCAGTTTCTGAAGAACAGCTGAAAGTTTTTCTGTGTTTATCCAGCACTTTTTGCCTGTCCCTGGGAAATGTGCATCCTGTTCCTCCAGAAATACCAAACAGGATAATGACATTTGTATGTGCTACATTTACTATCAAAATAATACTGCAACACCTGTTCTGGTGTACAATTGTGCATACTGTGGAAATAAAGAGGGAGAAGGATTCTTTATATATATATATATATATATGTATTCATGTGTGTGTGTATATATATATATGTAAAGTATATATGTATATATACTCTTTCGCGCTTTCATGAAGGCAGAAGTCACTCTGAAAAAAAAAAAAAATAGAGACTGCACAAAAGTAGAGGCCAAACCCTAAGCTGTTGTGAAGTGTACAAGCCTACAGATTAGATGAGAGCTCTGGAAATTACTTATGCAGAATCTAATTTTGAGATCCACTTCTGTACATTCAGACAGGGAGGAGAGCACTGGAGGGACTGCAGCCTTTTGCTTATGGAAACCATCTTTTTCTCCCTATTTGCAGCCCATGGGAGGATGGTTTCAACTCTGCTCTTGAAACACAGATCAAGTATTA
This sequence comes from Apus apus, assembly GCF_020740795.1. Classification (NCBI taxonomy): domain Eukaryota; kingdom Metazoa; phylum Chordata; class Aves; order Apodiformes; family Apodidae; genus Apus; species Apus apus. The sequence goes on along the minus strand of NC_067312.1, from coordinate 75,542,314 downwards.
TTGCCAGCACACATTCTTCCCTTTTCAAAAATTTCACAGGTTCAGAGTCATGATAGGAGCTATAACTTCTGGCAAAATTATAGTGCTATTACTTTTCTTTTCAAATCTGTTTGCAACTATTCAGCCTAGGGACTTAAGAAATGGCAAAAGCTGTGACAAATGTGTTTTATTAACATGAGTTTCTTAATAGTGAGGGAGTGAGGGGGAAATGAAGAGAGAACAACAAATAGAGATAAACTTGGTGTTATTTTAGCAGATGGAAGTTAAACAAAACCTGTTTTGACAATCTTTTATGCACAACCAGAATTCTAAACACTTTTTTATCATTCCAGTTCCCTTTGAACCATAAAAAATCCCAAACCCCAACTCCCAAATCCACTACTATGGTTTAGTCTTTTCATATCTGGGTTGTCTGTTATTTTTATATACCAAGGGCAAGGCTTGCTCTGGTGACATGAAAAATATCTGAGGGACTCTAAGTCATGCACACACCTTCTAGAAGAACAACTAAGAAGAAAGCAGGGTGTGACTCAGAAGTATTGTTTCTCTCCTGGCATTGCTCTGTTCAGATTGGAGGCTGCTTCATGGCCCCAGTGAGTGTTTGAATAAATTAGAGCTTTTCTACCAACTTGTGCCAAGTTCTGCACACTGAGAGCATCTGAAGTCCCCTTACTGGAATTAGCCTCCTTTATTATACAGAGGCTATTCTGAGTAATTTTGTACACTTTGGGCAAGCTTTCCACTGACTATTTAAATGTTAGTATGCAAGATCAGCAACTCAACTGCAGCACAATACAAGGTCTTGACTCTGCATGGGAAATCTACTTTGGAAAGCTACAACCTGCATACAGATAGGTGTTTCCTGGTCTCCAATATCCCAGTTTCCAATACTCTTGGCTGGTTGTAAGTGGCAACATCTCCTTAGTAGGTTAAAAGAGTAAACTGTTTTTTTCCAAGAAAGCATGCAGGGAATTAAAAAATTGATTCTTGCCTACTTATGTCCAACTCTAGCCAAAAGCAAGAGCTTCTGTAAAGACTCAGACCACTAAAAAGTTGTAAAGTGTATTTTTTTGGCAGAATAAATATCAGACCACTAAAAAGTTGTAAAGTATATTTTTATGGCAGAATAAATACTTCTTGTGGAGTGGAATTTCCTGCCTCTGGTGAGATGGGAACCTCGTGCTATTCTTCCTCAGCACGGTCAGAATGTTTCCTGTTTTTGCAGATCATCCAAAGATTTTCTGTGTCACACTCAACATGTATTCCAAGTCAAGTTGGCAAAAGGGTATTTTAAGCAAAGTGCAAATCACAGTAGGATGTACTATATAGTGCCATCTGCTGAAAAGTGAAGTGCTCCCACATAAGAATAAAGATTTGTGCATTTTCCATTAATGCAAAAATGAATCTTGAGATGGGATGATATTTACTGGCTATGTGTAGGTCCCATTCATCCCCATTTAGAACCACTATCTCAATTTACATGATGAATGTGAACAGCCAGTTCTGGAGTCGATGCCATTGTGAATGATGGTGTGAATGATTCCTAAAGAAGGCACTTCAACACATATGGAACATATTTGCAACACCGAGACTCTACATATACCACTTAAGAGATTTTGAACACATCCTAAGGAGCAATCCTCATTTCAGACCCAGATATCACGTGAAAAGAACCTGGGCAGATGTAATTTACATGTTCAGTAATCTGACTCCACAAAAGCCATTGTGTAGCCATCACGTCAAGTCTGTTTCTGCTTTGTTATTTCTGTCTAAGACCTAAGAACTTAAGGTAGGCACTTTGTTGGCTGTTTTTGTTAGTTATTTTTAGGGTTTTGGTACTTTGGTTTTAGAAAATCACTGGAAGTCTTTAATGCTGGTTGCTTCACTGTGTTACTCAATTGGCTAGTGGGGTGACTAGTCAACACATGTTGTACTAATTTACTTGAAGCTATATTTAAGACAGAAGACCTGGAAGAATAACTTGTCGAACTACAACATCTCTGAGAAGCAAGATAGGTCTTAAAGAAAAAAAAAAAAAAAGCTTTCTTTTATGAGATAAAACATAAGTTTAAATTTGAATTTTTGCAACTAAAGAAAATATTTCCTTTTGTACAGGAAAGTTCTCTTTTTTAAGCAGGTGTAGTTATAATGATGTAAAGTCATGTTTAGACTCTTACTGTGGTAAAAAAAAAAATACTATTGAGGGGTTTATTTTATGTTCTTGTGAGAGGGCTTAAGCTGCATCATACAAGAAATTAATACCAAAATAGGGTCCTCCTTATGTAGATAAACTATGAGAGTATGAAGTGTTCCTAAAATATTTCATTATTCTTGCTGGATTAAAGTTTATTCCATAATCTTTCAAGCTTTTAAATCTACCAGGTTGAGACTATGAAAAGATTCTAATATTCAGTTAAGGAGCTGACTGAAAATTAACTATTTCACTGTATTTTTTGAACTTAAACTAGATGAAAAAAAGATGAATAAATTAGTCACCTAGTTATTTACGTAGGGTAACAATGACAGATCTGAGAAGTAATGGGCATCTAGCAGGTAGATACCTCAGTTACCTCAGTTAACTGCAATGGACTTAAAATACTTGCAATATTTACACTTACTATATATTCCATCTGTTCTTGTGGTGTTTGCTTAAGGCTGACTTATGATTAACTCCAAGAGGAGCAGACTAGCCCACTGGCAGACTGGAAATTGAACAATAGCTTAAGTATAGGTTTATTCAGTGAGATCTAATGGACCAATTCAGATGTCTCTCCTTTCCTGTTTATTGCTCATCCCACAGAGTGTATTGTCTGGCTGTCCTCACAGGGGTATAGTTGAAGCTTGTATCCTTGAGGCAGGGCTGTGGAAACAAAGAACTTTTGAAGGGGATGAAAAGTATCAGTCATTGGACAGTAGTCTGAGAGACTCAAAGATTACAGGGGTGGGTTCATTCATAGGAGCAAACCAGACCTCTCTGATCTTCATGAAACACAGGGGCTATCTGTTGTATAAAAAATTCTTTCTTGCTATGCATTCTTCTTGCCCTTAAATTTTGCTTTGGAAAACCTAGTTGAGGTGATTGCATTCACCTATTGGTCCAAGCACTTTTAGGTCTTGCAAATTACTTGTATCTAGTTGGAACTGACTGGATTGGTCACCATTTGCTACAAACCAAGTGCTTGTAGAGAAGAGAGAGGAATAAAAAAAATTCACTCTGAAGACTAACATTTAATCTTTTTCCTATCATGAGTTATTACAGAGTTCCTTCATCTTGCTATTTTCTTTTTGTTTCTTTGATTACATTACATTTTTATATCCAATTATTTTTATTTCTGTGAAACTTCTTTTCACTATGCTGGCTTTCAAACTAGTGTTCCTGTATCGTATTATACAGTTGCAGAAAATGACCCAGGGAAAGGCCCAAAGCCAGCATCTCCAGGGTTTTCATGCAAGTCATTCCCTAAATCTGACTCTCAGCCTGAGAAAAACTGAACCAAACCTTAGTGAATAACACCTCTGAAACTCAAAATAGATTACAGGTAAATTATGGTTGTCTTTTCCCTATAAAGAGGGAGGATATGCAAAAGATAGATGTGGAAAGATGCAACAAGGGAGAAGAAGGGATGGAGCAGGAGAAGGGAGCAAGAACTCCCTGGGCACAAAGAAGCTGGTCTTTGATGTGGGGAAGATGGGTCCATGCCCCCCACTGTGCCTCCTGACAAAGGACAATGTTGGAACCTCTCATAAATGACTCGTCATTCTTCTATTCAAAAAGGCAAGCAGAGCTTGAAAGGCATCCCAAATGGAGTATTTGGGTGTGTGCTTTCCTACACTTTACACGTTTTCATACATTCTATGGGGTAAAACCAGCCATGGTGCCACACCAAAAACTGGTCAAAAATACCCCACAGAAACACTTGTGAGGTATCAGTCCTTCTGCTCTGAAAAGAGGACATGATGTACTTTTTCCTCCTCTTTTAGACTGACCATTCTTTCTTAGCAAATAAAAATCATAGGGGAAAAAAAAAAAAAGACAAAAAAACCTGCAGAAGACTTTCGCATTCAAAATTACCTTCTAGTTTCAAATCATCTTCTAGTTTCAAATTATCTTCCATTAAACCCCAGCAATATTGATAAAACTGTTTTGGAAAAAAAAAAAAGTTGAGAAAACCTGCTTTGGAAGAACTTTGATTTTTATTTTGAAAGTAACTACATCATCAAGGAGCTTTCTCTGCATAAGTATGTGGGTTGATTTGGAACAGTAAGTATTTTTAAAGCATGTTCTTATTGTAAATAGCATGTATTGTTTAGTTTTGTCTTAATGAGTTGTTCTAGCTGGAAACTTGTTCTTTGGCATTGGCAAAAGTGCTTCAGCTCACAAAAGCATACTAAGGATGGCCAAAAGTCCACCAGGCCAGGACCCAAAACCTCATACAATTCTAGTGAAGACTCCCCAATTGAATAACCACTCCAACCTGTTTCACACACAGCTGGGTTGAGACCTTCCTGCAGTGGGTGTTGGGTTGTACCCCAAAACATGACCCACAGCAGAGCATCCTTCCTCAGGAACATGCCAAGGCCACAGGACCCAGATTTGTGGTCATCCTGTAGATCCTGAGCCCTGACACTAATTTGACTGCTCACACCCAGGTCACACTCAAGGTGGGAGAGCGAGGAGCTGAAAGGAATTTAAGCCACTTTTCCAAACTCATTAACTTCAGCTGTGCTAAGAACAAATCTGGTACAGCTGAGGATCTGGCCTCCTGTGATTAAAGCCATTTCCATCAGATTGAAAATGGAGGCAAAACTAATGAGGAGAAAACAAAAGAGGCTCTGGAAAACAAAAGCAATATGGTTTCAATTTGTTTGTGTAAGGTCCAAATTATACGCTGTGTTGTTTGCTGAAGTCAAATGCTGTGTTTGACAGTCCAGACCACTGCAGTTTTGCAAGAAAACTCTGCTGTCCTCTCAAACACAGAACACCTTCAAATTTTGTAAAATTTTTTATTAGCTACCAGTTATGCCTACAATTTTATTGCAGGTTACTTTCCTTAGTTTTCAGATTTGGCACACTGCAGTAGTTGGTAAGATTACCTTAGTGAAGTTCCCATGCTAGACCTGTTGCTGCACTTGGCATTAATTTTTCTGTGGTTTGTGGTTAAATACACCTAGAACATACTTCTGCATTTTTGTAATCCTCATGATATAACTGCAGTGTGATCCACCCCAACTCATCTCTGTTGGGATAGCTGCTGTGACCATCTAGCTAAAGAGAGATAACAGGAACTGTTTTATCCACATTTATAAGTCATTTAAAGAATTAAGAAATTTTTCAAACAGTAATGTATGAATTCTCTATCACGGTTGGCAACTTAGAAGCAGAAGAATAATCTGATGAAAAAATAAAAAAAGAAAGTTTTACAATGAGAGAAAAAAAGATAAGCACAATTCCCTACAACTTTGATTCAGAAATCCTGGAATCTGGACAAGAGAAGAAATACTAAAACATTATTTCACCCTCTTGAGGTTTTTCTTGTAAGTTTTCCAGTGATTACTAGTATCTTCAGGCTGGAAAATAAAAAGTGTTATTTTTAAAGGTATTTTAATGTTTCTTTTTAAATCTCAGAAAAAATGCAGTTAAAGAAAACAAAACAAAAGAAGAGAAAAAATTTCTCTTTTATCCATTGGACTGTTCAGCTTTAGCAGAAAAACTTTTCTACAGTGTACTGTTTTATATCTTAAAAAAATCCTTCACTACCCAAGGATAACATTTTAAAGTCTAAAAAAAATTACTCTCATATTTACAGGCTCTATATGTTTTATAGCAAAAAAAAACCCAAAACAAGCAAAAAAACCAACACGAAGCCAAACAGGTCTCCTGTGGTCTAGTATCATGAAGATAAGGAAGCAGAGTTATAGATATGACAAAATTAATCATGATTTAATCAGTTCCTGAATTCACAATCTGCACTGTAAATAAGTATTTCCACATAAACTATTTTTAACAGATTTTCTCTTAATACTAATTTCTATTTAGCTCATTTCTAGGAGTGTCTTTCTAAAGCTTAATTCTGTTTTTCTACAGTTTAAGCTTTGTGTGACCTTTCACCTTTCACTTTGTGCTATTGTGTTGGATTTCACATCTTTCAAATCTTCCAAGCACTGATTCACACATTTGAATCTCCAGCAAAATATAGGCTTAAAATGCATTGTTCCTATCAGAGGAGACACTTTGGTTTTATAAAGTGCGAACAGCTGTGCAAAATACTGACCTAACACTGGAATTAATGTCAAGAACAAATGTTCAGGATTTTTGTTTAGTTTTTTTAAGTTTCTAAGCTGGGCTATCCAAAGTCTGACAGGCAAATAAAACTATAGGGGAAAAAAGAAATTAACTGAAGCATATATTTTCATGCAACAGGAAAATGTCAAACATTAATATTCAGATATTTTTTTGAACAAAAATATGGGAAAAGTTTAGCATCTTCTACAATTACTGTATTTGCATGAGTATGCAACACATTTGTAATTTTAATATTATTATTTTGTTTAGATTAGTCTATTAATCAACAGGTGTCATATGGAAAATATCCATACAAGGCCACCAAATTCCTGAGGCCCTCTTTCTGGAGAAAAGTCTCAGTTTAAGTTAGTACTGTGGAAGAATGCTGCTGTTTGTGGAAGCATGCTTCCAATCCCTGAGACATCTTAGTAGGAGGAAAAAACAAGGAGCCTGTTAATCTTAAATGAACAAAAGGATGCTGCAGAGAAGTTTTAGCAAAGCTTTCGGGTTTTGGTAGTGTTTGTTTTTTTTTCCCTCTCTCCCCTCATTTTTTGGAATAAAAGAAGCTGTCACAGATCTGATCTCTTGTATTTAATGTTGAACAGGTATTCCTGTGGTGGTATCTGTATCTCCGGCTAGTTCTCATTTGGATACTCCTTTCATGTTAATCTTAAAATATTATTTTCCAAAAACAAATTGACAAGATAGAACCAAAGGAACTACCTCCATGAAACATTACTGAAAAAAAGATGTGAGTATGTAGCAAGCAAATGTAGTGCAGAGGATACAGCAATGCTGGTATTTTATGGGTAAGAAATGGAGAGGAAACGAGATGGTTGCTGGAGCTCTGTGACTTTTGTGGTATTGAGAGAATATAAGGCCATGGGATGTAAATGCAGATAGCTGTTTGACATATGTGTGAGTCTGTGGTGAGACAATGAAGAAGAGAAATGCACCAAGCTACGTCATCCTCATGACTTGAGTGGAAACATCTTGAAAAGTCTGCTGCATGAAATAATGATTTTAATACAGCATTCCTTTTATATTTTCTGCAGTTACATGTTCTGTAAAATAAAAGTAGTTATTATTTCTAAGACTACAAGACTGCAAACAGGAAATTGGTGAAGGATAAACTTTTTATGCTAAGAAACCCAGATGCTGCAATGAGAATGGAAGCTACAGGCTAAGATACACAAGTAGAAGTAAAGCTACATCATACAACACATGTTAATGACCACATTTTAAGCTCAAGACTGATTTATGTGTAAATTATGCTTCATGAAAAATATTTAACTAGCTGGTGATGTCATGGCTTTAACTAGATTTTATTAAATTATCTCTGACTTTTGGAGATTATATTAGTTAAATATATATACACACATATAAAACATTAAATCCATGGATTTATATGTATTTCATAGCGTATCAAAGAGAAACATCAATCCTGTTCATTTTCCACTGACTCTTCTAAAAATATTTATACTTTTATAGAAAGTTGCAATTCTATGAAGCTTTGCATGAGTCACAGATTCTGTCAAAAAAGATCTGCTCAACTGAGAGTATTCTAGCTCGTAAGTGGATGGTGCGTAAAGTTAAATTTCCAACTTTTTTTTTTTTTTTTTTTTTTCCCCACAGCCATCTATATTTGTGATAAATAAATAGATCGTATGAATATAAATCCTGCCAAGACTTGGAACAGGCTACTTATTTTTCAAGTTAGTTGATGGTACTTACACTATTTCAAGACTGCGACTCTTTCGGAAAACTTGAATTCAGATGTTACATTCACAAGGGGATGTACCGAACTTTGCAATGACACGTGGAGCTGCTCTGTTTAAGATGGCCATTAGAATCTTGACTGTGCATTGTGGAACCTCACTTTAGGCAAGATTTTTTTGAAGTAACATTCTCTTCACAGTCCAGATGGAAAAAAAAAGCAAAACAAACAAGAGTGTAAGGAGATTATTTTAGGTGACATGATGAAAAACCTAAGAAAGTGTAAGCAGAAAAATTTTCTTAAACTGCTGTAGTAAAATACTGTTTTTCCAGCCAAGCATTGTAAAGCATAAGAGACTAAAAAAACCTATATTTTGGAGATGGCCATCCACTAATGTGAATCTGTCTTGATCAAATCAAATTAACTACTCACAAAATATCTTTAAAATCAGATATCAGATCCCAATTCAAAGTATTGATCACCACCAGGCACTTAAGATTCACCATTTTGCTGCTTGTTTTTCCTGGATGTCTTTCAGGCATGGCACATCTGACCACCTCTCCACATCTGTGAAGACCACAAACTTCGTAATGCTAGGAGATGCCTTTAGTAGAATCTGTTTAGTATTGATTATTTAAATGTTTGAACACACCCTTTTGTCTCATAAGACAATGATATGAACCATGTTCCTCTTTTTCCTGCAAAACAATCATATTAAAAATATTTTTTCCAGAAAATTAATTAAGATTTCCTGTTTAGTGGTGGAATAGACATATTTTGCAAAATAGTGTTCTGCAGAGGGACAACTGAGGCAAGCAGATGTGCTTCTAGTTTTCCTCACAACATCAAATCATTCAAGATGGTATTTTTTCTAAAAGTATGAATAAATTCTAAAACAACTTTGGAAAGAATCATAGAATCATTCCTTAATTATATACAAAATCTAAAATCTCTACTGAAGAATGATACCACTCAGTCTGTGAGGACTGTATCATCCCTACTCCATCCTCCAACCTAGATCTTCGTACAAATCTTTTAGCATTCACAGATATTTCACTGTGAACTTTAGGCTTTCAGTTGAAATAACCACCCCTTACATCTATTTCAGATGCTTTGGGTTGCCATTCTTTTACTTTTCCTGACACTTTTCATGGCTGCATTTGATTTTGAAGTTATCTCTGCCATGGATCTTCAAAAACTAGCTTTCATTAGGATGCAGACAGGTTGTGTATTGCTTGTAATGTCTTAGTTCTCCTTATAATTATATTCTTCAGATTCCAAAACTATTAGGTGTCTGTTGAGAACTCCTGTGGATGTTCACAACTTGTGTCTGGTATTGCTTGAAATAACACAAGAAGAAATTTTATGCAGAAATGATACATTTCTTTATTATATTTCACCTTTCTATCTGCTTCAGAAGGTCAAAAATTAGCTGATATCAGGTAAGCGGAACTTTTCTGATTGTCTTAGTGTCCTGAAAGTGCTTTTTTTGAGCTAAAAAATGCTTTCAGAGAAATGAACTACTTATTTTGTTAAGACACTTGCTTCAGACAATGTAAAATTCTATGGAGTACTCTTTATTATGTCTCAAAAAGATTCAGAGTAATTAAAAGATTGAATAAGTTATTATTTATATTATTTATGAACATAAGGCAGAAAGTATTCTAGCTCTCAAAGATTCATGTGGCTCAGGACATAAGGACAGTTGAATGGAGCAGAGAAAAGAGTTCACCTGAAAAGTTGTAACATACTTCATTCATAGTATTTAATGGGGAAAGTATTTCATACTTACATGGATACTGAAATTCATTGCACATTCATACTCTCAAAGCTTGCAGGGTACTTTCGGTACCAAGCAGTGCTAATTCCTAACAGTAGCAGGACTCATGTATTAAAATTGTGACTCACTACTAAAATGGTGGTGTTCTTTCCTGCAGGCCTGTGATGGCAAGGACTTCATACATAAACATCACCAACCTAGTGCAAAATCAAGGGTTTTGTCACAGCTCTACCACAAAGCTGTTTTCTAAAATCATGCATTTCCTGGTGATATCATCCAGCTTAAACAAAAAAAATAACATTATTGTTATTGTCAGGGCTGTCATATCTTACATGCTCTCTCACAGTGCAGTGGCCAGGACAAATACAAACTAATAAACAGATGTGTTAGGGTAGATAACTGCAGGGAAAAACTGTGAAGCTATTCCAGCTTGTACTGTTTTATTTATGTATTTTAAATGAAGCAATATACACAGTATTGAGGGAGGCCTGGTTTGACATTTTAACATATTGTCTTTCCCAGAGAAGTTATCACAGTGTTTAGAGCATTGGTTTCACTGAGTGGTCTTTCATATTTTACATTGTATATAGGTGATGCATTTTGGATTAATATCTGCTTGCTTGGCCACAGATTTGTGGCACAACCAGATGGAAAAAATGTGCTCAATTCAATGGATTTTGTCCATCTCCTTTGCCAGCAAGGAGTGTTCACTTCAGCATAGCTTCTGTTTATATTCTGTTTGGCATAAGCACTGCAAACGATGGCAAGCAAACCACTCCCTGTGGAAGACCAGAACTTGTTGCAGTTGCTTGGGTTTCTAAATGTCTTGATTGTATCTTGTATCCCAAAGAATATGTTCTGGGAAGCTGTGAAGGTCTTTGAGTTGGATAACCTCTTCTGACTACACATATCTTTAAGCCACCTTTTCTCCTTAATGAGATAGTTCTTCCTGTAATATTTAGTGGCCCAGCTGATTTTGTTCTGAGGTTTTATATTGCCAAGTATCTGACATGTCCAACTGAAGAGCTAGTGCAGTCGAGTACCTGCAAAGCCTCTCCCACCTTGTACCCAAGAGCAAAACCGAGTTCACAGGTTTACCTTGAGGCAATTAGTAAGACACCAGTCTGTGCAGATATGCGTGCACACCTCCCTAATGTCTGCAGAACAGTTTTTGGAGAGGGCCCCTTGTACTGACTGATCTTTCTGGAGTATCTTTTTATGTGCAGATTACATGAGGAGGAGCAGAGAATGTAGTATGGAAGTAAGTTTCTTTATACAAGCTCGTTCCCCTCTGTGAAGCTTTATCAGTGGAAAAGCTGCAGGCAGCAAAACCAAGATACCCTGTGACTGTGTTTGATTTTTACTTGGGAAAAGCTTCATACCATTTCCAGCAAGAATGCCATCTCAAACTTTGATGGAGGAAATTTTCCTTGGGCAGATGATGTATAGTAATTTTTGGAGCAGATAATAAATGTCCTCTTTTACTAATGCATTCCATTTTATTAGCCAGATCAATATTGCTGTAATTTCTAGCCATTAGCATCTCATTGCTGCATAGTACATAAAAATATTTACATTAACACTGATCAAAATTGCAACAGCATATATTAAAATATGAATGACATATAATCAGAATTTTCAGTTTCTACTGCCTCCAGTTATTTGTGACCCCAGATATGAAGTTCAAGTTTACACTTAATAGCACAATTATGTAAATCTGTAATTCTAACACTGAATTACAGCTGGTAATGATCAATAATTATATTTATGTATGATGTGAAGTTAATACTGCCACCATAGATTAATGTAAACAACAAAATTATTTCTGCAGTCAAGAGCTAACAAATCATCATAAACAAAGAGAACTAAAACAATCTCTTCGGAGCTTAATTCCCTCAGTGTAGTAAACAGATTTTTTATTTCCGATGAATGTAAAAGCACTGATTAAAGAAAACACATCTCTACAAAAATTTCACAATGGCTGTATCTGCTAGTACAGTGGGTTTTTAAAAGAATCTTTGAACCAGAGTTTGTTTGACAGAAGGAAAAATCTCTCCAAAGAAATCTGGCTAATAATTTTGTTGGAAGAGTGCTGGGGGAAAATAAACCCTGAGGAAAAAAAAAAAAAAGATTAAAAAGAAAATGGAGCAAGGAATAATCAAACACAGTATTTCATAACTTCAGAACTCTGCTGAAAAGTACAACAGGGAACTGCATAAAGGGACAGAGCAGTCCTTGGAGTAGCTGGGAGTTGGCTGGAGCAGGTGATACCAAAGATTTGTCCTAGTTTGCTCACTGTTCTTTCGAGAAAACAAAACTACAACTACCGCATGAACTTTGCCTTTCAAAAACTTCCAGATTGGAATTTTTCTACCTTGTCTTTGGCACTTACTGTTAATGTGGAGGAGGATGAGTTACAGTGATCTTAAAGTAGAGCAGGGAAGATTTTGATTAGACATTAGGAAGAAGTTCTTTACAATGAGGGTGGTGAAGAACTGGAACAGGTTTCCCAGAGTGTTGGTGGAGGCCCCATTCCTTGAAACATTCAGCATCAGACTTGACCAGGCTCTGAGCAATCTGATCTAATCAAAAAGGGCCCTGCAGATTGCAGGAGGGGCTAGACTGGTGACTTTTAAAGGTCTCTTCCAACCCGCACTTTCAATGATTCTATGATTTTATGATTCTGTTCTTTGTAGCTGTACTAGAGAAATTGTAAACACATGGGAACCTCCTTCCAGAGCAGGTCTTCTGCAAAATGAGCTGCAAGGTCACCTGGGGCTGAAGGATTTTGCCAGTGCTCTGAACCAGGACTACCACCTAGAGGAGGCTGCCTCTGGTTAGTTAGAAAGGTGATCCATGCACACCAATACCCTGATGCTTGCCTTGCAAGGTTGGTTGAAAACTAACCTTGTAGAAGTCATAAAACCCAGATAAAGCTGTGGATGAGTAATTAAAATAAGCTGCACTTACTTGTCAAGTAGAAAGCATATATGTCTACCAAAATACCAAGTGACAGCAGTGCCAAGTGACACTCAGTGGTTGGAGAAGTGTTTTTGAGGTATTACTGGGGAGGAAGAGTGTCTGGTCTGAGCTCCAGCAGGCAGCTCCCATCTCTCCTGTAAGTGGCACATTTTCAGAAGTGGGCATCATGGCAACATGGAGGGAAATGCCTTCAAGCACAGAAAAATGAGAAAATGGGATTGTTAACTCAGAGCAGGGGAAATAATTATCATTTATCTTTAGAAAACCTCAGCAGACATGGTTTTTGATCATAAGCTGAGTTTTTTCTGCAGTGCTAAGGGACTCACCCAAAGTGTATCAAGGGCCTTCACTGGTTTCAGTGAGCTTCTCCTCCATCCTTAACTCTGCTTTTCTCTGATCCATATGATTTTAAAAAATTATTATTTATTAATATTATTTTTAAAATATTGCTGCATTAAGTTTATCTATAACCCAAGTAAGGCTTATGCTTCTGTGATATTTCTCTCTGCAGAAGGAGGTCTAATGACAGCTTTTAGACAAACCCTCCTATTAAAAAGCTTGAAACAACTGTAGGACCATGGGCTAAGTAGGAAGCCTGTGCTGCAGAGCCTGAGGGAACAACAGTTGAATAGAAAGTGTTTGTATTACTTACTAATGGGTTTTTAAGGGTTTTACTAAACATGTAGGAAAAATGAGGGGAGCATATAATTATGTTAACTCTTTTAAAAAATCAGCAGTAATTAATTAAAAATAAAATATAAAAATTGTAGTCCTCTTTTTGGCACTCAAACCATGGAAGAAAGCTGCCAAGTTTATTACTGTTCTTTGATTTGTTGTCAGACAGTGACCTAAGTGGGTGGAGGGTTGGCTCACAACTTTTAATTTCATGTTTTAGGCAGTTAATTTGTACAAGCTGTTCTGAAGAGGAGAAGATTAAGAACTGAATACTGAGGAGGGGGCTAAACACTCCCTGTAGCAGGCAAAATTGTTTGGAAAAAATAGGAGGAGCTGGAATAATCCTGATTTCATTTTTTTTTTTTTTAAGTTTTGTTCTTTCTTTTCATACTTTTTTTTTTTTTCATTTTACTTCCCTTCTATCTGCAATATTTTCTTTTAAATTAGCGTTCTGACCAGGAGAGCTCTTGCTAAATAAATAGTAAAACATTAAAACACACTTAGCTATACAATAGAATCAAACAGGGAATCCAAGGAAACAGAAAACAATACCAAGACAAACACTCTTAAGCCTAAATAAAATCTTACAACAACATTAAACCTAATCCAGAGTCTTTAGAATAATTTTAAAGCAGAATCAAAGTTTATAAAAAGGGCAAACTGCAGGATAAGAAAATAAAAAGGAAAGAAAGAAGTCCTGAAAACAAGTCTCCGTGAGGCTCAAGGGTACTGATTTCAAAAACAGCAGAAATGGCCCTAGTTCCAGTGTTTTTTGGTGGGTTTTTTGTTTGTTTGGTTTTTAATTTATCCAGTTACCATCTGAGAAAAAACAGAGAAACCTCATGAAAAATATACTGCCCAGCATTGAGAATGAGTCTGAAGGAAATTTTGCAGAAATAAATTAAGGGTCTCCTGAATTCTTTTGATTTACATCCACAGTAGTTTCAGTGGAGAAAAGAGGTGTATGACATCCTAAAACAACAAAGTGGATCAATTAATTACACTAAAAATTGAGATAATAATCAGACTGACCCAAAGGATGAATTTGGTATGGCTTTAGTATGGGATACTTACCCAGTGTATTTCAGAGTAATGACTCACTCTGAAACCTTCTCCCCATCCACACTCAACTCGAAAACTCTGCCAGAAGAAGGAGCCTGGGAAAGTATTTCTCTGGGGATCCTTTCTTTCCATAAAACCTTCATAAAATTTTTTATGTCTACATAATCTAGAGTTGTAGCTAATTGTGTTAATATGAAGAGTCAGTAATGTTTGACATACTAATTATATGAAAGACTATTGAATAATTCAGGTGGAATTTCTATTGACCACAGATAGCATAAATTTTAAAGCAAAACACCTGAAAAGACTCTTGCTTTACCTGGGTGAGAGAACACAGATTTCCCTCCACACCTCATAATATTCCTGGATGCCTCCTGGGATGTTCCTTATCCTGCAGGAATTATTCATTAGTTGGGATGGAACAAGCAGTGTGCATTTATTTAGTACTCTTCATGTGGTGAAACAAAAAGACTGGATTAGAAAATACATATATATGTTTCAGGATGAAAGCTTTTGTCAGTGTATCTGAAGTAAATAACTCAAAATACTTTCATTGCTGAGTACAGAACTTCACAAAACATTCCTAGAAATATGTGACTAGAGCAACCATTAAAAACCAAACATGGGTATTAATATAATGGAAACACCATTTTAATTTAAGCCATATACTGAAAGATGGTAGTTTAACTACTTAAGTCAGATTTACCACAGTAGAAAATAATGTGGATCACGAAACAGAGCATAAGTGTGCATGTTACTGAAATTTTTTCCATCTTTCTGACAAATTTGGAAACTGATATAAAAAACTTGTAAAGATGCAGAACAAGTATTCAGAAGTATCATACTTGAGGGCTAGCCAGAGGCAAAGAGAAAAGTCATAGTTTTGAGTTCTCCACTATTGGCCTGTTTTGATAGTTTAGCCGTTGTGGGGGATGTGCTTCTATGCAAAAAGTGTCACATTTGTGAAAGACACCTCGCTATCAAATCATCCAAAATGAAAAGCCATAAATATCCTTCTGATACTTTATGTAAAGAGACATATTGCCAACACGATTTTGAAATGGTGGTCGTGCTGCAAGTTTTGACCTCTGCAGAGCATCACAAGTAGAAGCTGGAATCTCCTTGGCAGAACACAGCAACCCTCTTAAAATTATTTTAAGAAGACATGAAATTTCTGATCAGAAGTAAAGTAAAATTCAAAGGATTGGAATTTTTTTTAGTATAGGAGGGATGGCTCAAAGTACTCTGTCACACAGAGGACAATGAACAACAGAAGCAATGTTACTCAAGAAAATGAAGTGGAAAGATGACTGTGTTTCGCTACAGCTGAACAGAGAAGGATGTTGTGGGAAGAGTCATCCAGCCCATTGTTTGTGGGTAAAACATAAAAGCAAGATTGCAATGAAAAATATTTTGTTTAACTCAAGCAGTAATGGTTGCATTAAGCTGATGACAGCTCATAAACAGATGCAGAAATGTATTATGGCAGGACAACAAGGTCACTTTCCCCTCTCCAACCCTGGTGAGCAGGTAGAAGTACAACCAGGAGGCAATTAGAAATTTCCTCAGGTCTTGATTAAAGAAATTGTTTCAAAACAAAGACAGCTTCACATTCAAGAGGTGTCACAAGCACATCCTCAGACCTATTTTAAAATTAGAAAGCCCAGTCAAATTAGCATGACTGAAATATCACTCTTTGTAAGGAAAAAAAAACCAACACAAACAACAAACAAAAAACAAACCAACAGCACCACACTCTAAGAAGGAGTGAGAGCTGCTGGGAAAAGTGCTAAAACAGACCAACTACTGTGCAGAGAAACCGAAACCTTCCCATACGAAGAATGACTCAGTAGAGGGAAAGAGAGGATTACAGCCTATTTCCACCCCCACCTCCCCTTCTACTTGTAAATCTAGGCAAGGCCAACCCATAACCTGCACTGGGGGTTGTTGTGCCCTTCCCAAACCATCTATCGGTGAAACAAGGTCGGAGGAGGGCTAGTGGATCACCACAGTGTGGTCCCTTTGCAGGAGTCAATGCTGCAGCTCCTCTGCACCTCTGAAGAATGGCTTCATACCTCGGAGCTGTGAGATCTTTGGCAGTTAGTAGTATTGGTTAATGAAGAGAGAGTGCTGCTCAAATGTTTTTTCTACAGTTTCTCTCTGTACAGTAATAGAGTGCAACACATGAGATATTAATGTAAAGAGACTGAAGCATATCTCGAGTTAGTGCATATTTGGCATGCCTCTCCTCATCCTTGGGTTGGTGGTTTTTTTTCAGTTATGACATTGATTTTAAATGCAGCAGTGAGTGAAATTTAGCAGAGCTTTATTTCTCGTTCTGCAGCCTTCTCCTACTGGTTCGCACACACCATCTCCTCTCCATCATGCAGAGGGCTCAAGCACTGGCAGCAGCACAAGGAACAGTGTTTGCATCCACCATTGCATTAATCTGAGCTTGCTTTCCTCTAAGTTTATATGAGATATTAGGAGGAAATTCTTCACTATGAGGGTGGTGAGACACTGGAACAGTTGCCCAAGGGAGTTATGCAAACCCCATCCCTGATAGTACTTAAGTAATTTAAGTATTGGAGCAACTTGCTCCAGTGGGAGATGTCCCTGCCCACGGCAGGGGGGTTGGAACTAGATGATCTGTAAGGTCACTTCTAGCTCAAGCTATGCTATGATTCTGTGATTCCTCCTGTGCTCAGTTACCACCTTAGGCAGTGGAAGGCAGAGCTACCCAAAGTTCAATACAGCCTTTTCTTCTCTCAGGTGACCATGTGTGCTCCCCTAAAAAGTTTTTTACATGTCATTGAAGAAATTCTCCGTTAAGACTCTGCTTCACATCAATTTGCTATAATCTGGTTAGAGTATTCCACCTTCAAGAGACACATTTTTCAACGGGGAGTTAAAACTTGCTGCTTATCCCACTACTTCAGTGTCTTTTACCAGTTATTTCAACATCTGGTGTTTTACCTTTGGCAACCAGCATGCGCTTGTGCTTGCATTGAAAATAAACGATGCACTGAGGGCTGGGTCTGAGGTGTTGGTAAGAATATGTAGGGTCAGACATTAAAGGAGGAATCAGAAAAAAGAAGTCAACCCGACTGTAGTAACCATCTGAATTTAACTGCTTTTTCAGTAAACTCCACAGGTAGCCAACATTGTCTAATACACTCCAGAAACAATACAGAGGATTTACTCAAAACAATTTTGATATCAGTCTTAGAAATCTATGGTTACCATCCATTATCACGTGTAACATATCTGTTATTTATTAATCCTGCTAAAACCCCATTTTTACTCTCAGTACCACATTATGTGTAGCAGTTACAGCATAAGATAACCATAAGTCTACTTTAAAATAGAAATTTCAATCTTAAACTTTCCTAAAACACACATCCACGTACAATGCAATTCACATCAATGCCTGATATTTCTACAGCAACATAGATATCACATAAAAGCTGTCAAACAATCAAAGAATGACTGAAAAAGAAGAAATCAACTGAAAAAAAAATATCTCTTTCTACATTGTGATGATCACCCACTAACAAAAATATATATTTATTCCTTAAAAAAGAAAAATGTACTTTGTTTTGCTTACTTCAGTTTCTTTAAGGCATAACTCCTAATCTTGCTATTTTCCAGCACATCAGAAATCTGGTACTTGTGCTGCTTTTGTATAGGAACTCTCAACAGTTTGTAAGTGAGCTCAGGCTTTAGAAGGTGCGCCTTCAGGGACGTTCTTTTTTTTCCCTATTTGTTCTATTTCTCACTCACTGAATACCTGGAAAACAAGATTACTCATAGAAATACTCTCAGAAACTGACTTGTTTTCCTAGCAATGCCAGAGAACTCTCCTATCCCAATCGATAATGAGATAAGGCTGCTGGTCAAAATCAAAGCATTAATAAAGATTGCAACTCTTATTGTAATACAGTAACTTAATTTACAAGTAAGCAAGGAACACTCTCCATAACTTGTCTTTTTACCTTTCTGCCACTGGGAGATGTAACAGCATTATCTAGATGACTATTGCTTCCAGACTAAACCTCCCAGATACAAATTTTACTCTGCTTCCTTTGCAGCACTGTAGATTGGCATAAACATTTGTTCTTTTAATAAAAGTTATGTTTTATACTCTCACAGTACCACATGTATTTACAATTACTCCAAGAAAGGAGTAAAAAAAGCTTAATTTCAAAGTCACTTTGAAAAGCCCATAGTCAATATCTTAAAAATAGTAACTTTACATAGTTAATTCATAGAATCATAGAATCAAAGAATGGTGAAGGTTGCAGGTGAAGGTTGTTAAAGATAATCAGGTTGCAGCCTCCCTGCTATGAGCAGGGACACCTCACACTAGACCGGGCTGCACAAAACCTCATCCAACCTGACCTTTCAAATTCCTGTTTGTCTCGGAAGTTTCCTCCTTGTTCAGCAATGAAGCTGAAGGAAATGTTCTGCAATGTCAGTTGTCAGCTGCTGCTGTGCTCTGACCCTTGCTACTTGATAAAGGATCAGTGGTTGATGGTCTTACCATCACCACCTAAAAGGAAAGATCCTCAACACTCTGGACTCTGAGGCAATGTTTGATCATTACCCTCTAGGAGGCTGCATTTATGATCCATCAGACATGATGTTTTGAAGGAACTCTTACTTTGCACCAAGATTCTTTTACCCAGGCCTATTCTTCATACTATTTATCTCCTAAAAATGAGACAGAGTCAGCTGAAATGTATTGATAACTTAGATGACCATCAGCTCAACATTCATGTCAAATTGAATTGATTGTTCCCATGAGTGAGTCATAATCAGAAACTGCAGAAATAATGCAAGGATCAAAGAAAACAGTGTGGGAAATAGATTTTGAAGAGTACACCACTTGTAGAACCAAACAGCTAAGTAATGGATACTCAAAATGCTGTGGACAGCAAGTCCACCTCTATCTGCCATAAAAGATCGTGTTTTATTTTTCTTGACACCTGCCTGCTCCTCACAATCGCCATATTTGTGTTTCTTGTTCTCATCACAACCCATTATATGCAGAAATTAAATTATTTACTCTAAATGTTCAAAAGATGCAAGTCATTGCAGGCCATCTGCTTAACAGCTCAGTTCAGCATGAACGCGTCATGAGACCAATACTCTTCCCACAAGTAGTCTTAATTAGGGCATCCAGTTAAGGGTTTTATAAAGGTATAGAAAAACTACCCATAGCATTAGCACCCAGTGGTAGGGATCACATGTGGCCTTTGAGAATGACCAGGTCTTTTACATGAATTGGACTTTGGTGGAGCCAATGCCAAAGCATTAAAGAAGGACTCCTTATTTCACCTGGAAACAGGTTATGTGCTCCTCAGTCTCATTCAAACCTAAAAGGAATAAATAAAAAACACATTGGACACCAGGAATGGTTTGAATACCGTAGTAACAGCAAAAACAAAACTGGCAATGGAACAGTTTGAAACCCAAAGAAGATTTGATTTGTATTTATCAGCTGTAGGACAAAAGGAAGCTTGTAATAAAGGGTAGAAAGAAAGGGTAGAAGGGGTAGAAAGAAATAGCATAGGAATATTTCATATATGCAGATGTGTGTGCTCAACTACACATAATAGTTAAGGTCAGGTAAGTCTACAACCATTCCTCAGGTAAATAAAATTACTATCACACTAGAGGCAAAAAAACTCATTTTTGACCATCTGATGTAAGAAAAAGTATTGACCAAAATGGGAAGGAAAAAACATTGTCTCAAGACAAAGATTTTATGTTTCAATGGCAGCCTCTTTTTAAAGTAGGGTTGCCGCTCCTCAGGGGATGACAATCACATCATGGAAAATATTTGCCTACACTTCTAATGCCTTAATCACAGAATCACAGAATCACTGGAAGAGACATTTAAGATCACCAAGTCTGGCCTGTGACCCAGCACCATCACATCAACCAGACCATGGCACTAAGAGCCACATCGAGTCTTTCCTTGAGCACCTCCAGGGATGGTGCCTCCACCACTTCCCTGGGCAGTCCATTCCAATGTCTAATCACCCTGTCCATGAGGAAGTACTTCCTAATATCCAAACTAAACTTGCCCTGGAGCAGCTTGAGGCAGTGCCCTCTTGCCTTGTTGCTAGTTGCCTGGAAAAAGAGCCCAACCCCCCCTGACCACAACCTCCCTTCAGGTAGTTGTAGAGAGGGATAAATAAGGTCCCCCCTGAGTCTCCTCTTCTCCAAGCTGAACAACCCCAGCTGCCTCAGCCTCTCCTCATCAGACTTACCCTCTGGTCCTTTCACCAGCCTCATTGTCTCCTCTGGACCTGCCCCAGCACCTCAATGTCCTTTTTGCAGTGAGGGGCCCAGAACTGCATCCAGTGCTTGAGGTCAGGCCCAATCCATGCTGAGCACAGTGGGAGAATTACATCCCTGCTTCTGTTGGCCACACTATTTCTAATACAAGCCAGGATGACATTGGCCTTCTGGGCCACCTGGGCACTTTCCTGGCTCATGTTCAACCGGTTGTCAACAAGTGCTCCCAGGTCCCTCTGCTGGGCTGCTCTCCAGCAGCTCTGCCCCCAGCCTGTAGTGCTGCCTGGGATTATTGTGGCCGAAGTGCAGGACTCTGCACTTTGCAATACAACATGCAGAATGACTCCTCCCACACAAGCATATTGTATTATTTATGACAAAGCAACTTAAGCAGTTCCATCGGCCTGTTTCATCTCATCCTGCAGTGAGGTCAGCAACTTTTATTTGTGATCCCACTCATTTCACTGAATTATTTAGGTTGGAAAAGACCTTCAAGATCATTGAGTCCAGCTGTAAACTTAGCACTGCCAAGTTCCCCACTAACCCATGTTCCTCAGCACCACATCCACATGTCTTTGAAATCCCTCCAGGGGTGGTGGTTCCACCACTACCCTGGGCAGCCTGTGACAGGGCCTGACAACCCTTTGGGGGAAGAAATTGTTCATAACGTCCAATCTAAATCTCCCCTGCTACAATTTTTGGCAGTTTCCTTTTGTTCTGTTGTTTGTTTCTTGGGAGAAGAGACCAATCTCTCTGGCTTCAACTTAATTTCACATAGTTGCAGAACAAGAAGGTCTCCTTTTCTCCAGGCTGAGTACCCCCAGGTCCCTCAGCCACTCCTCATCAGACTTGTGCTCCATTGCCCTTCTCTGGACAAGCTGCATCCCCTCCACCTCCATGTTGTTGTGAGAGTCCCAAACCAGAACACAGTGCTTGAGGTATACATTTCCACAGCAGCTGTTCAGTGTTGGGCTTGTGATTCCACTACAGGATGAGGTCCAACAGAAGAGGAGAAAGTTTCTATTCCAACAAAACCACCTTTGACAACAGCAGAATTGTCAGAAAAATTCTAGCAAGTAAATTAAACTTTTCAGCATGCTCTGGAACACCAAGAGTTTCCTTTCTGCACTGAAACCATGCCCACCATGTGTGCAAACCTCCACATTTT
This sequence comes from Apus apus, assembly GCF_020740795.1. Taxonomy (NCBI): domain Eukaryota; kingdom Metazoa; phylum Chordata; class Aves; order Apodiformes; family Apodidae; genus Apus; species Apus apus. The sequence goes on along the minus strand of NC_067312.1, from coordinate 75,520,341 downwards.
AATAAGAAGGAAACTCATACCTTCTATCAGAAATCCCTCCAATGCAGAAATTCCCAGCAAAGAGCAAAGACAAATTCGTGTCCTTGGAAACAAGATATTGCTTTGGCTGCAAGTAACTGACAGGGGATGTGGGATTGGCAAAAACTAAGAGACTGAAATAATTAGGTTTTTTATTAAAATATGTTTCTTTGATGCTCAGCTGTATAAAGAGTGGTGTGAATGTTTATATACTATAATTGTTTCTTCCTCTTTCTCTCACATGTACATCCACAAGATGCACAGCCCTGTTTGGTTTAAATATCTTGGCATAACCTCACTGTACAGGTTGAACTTCAAGGCCTTATGATCTCTTGCTTCTTTCCCTGGGATCTGGCTCAAAACCCTTGCAATCAGTTCAGAGTTAAACTCTCCCATGACTGAATCAGGAAAAGAGTTATTCCCTCTGTATGAAACTACACCACAAGGAAGAATTCTGTATGTGAGCTCCCTTCTCATTTTCAAACAAGTGTTGAAAATTAACAAAACATTTAGAAGCAAATTAACTTTTATTTTCTTCCTTATAACATCTTTTCTTATTTTGCCCATATTAATTTCAAATATTTCCTGTATTTCTGCACTTCTCTCTGATTATCTTTTTATATTTTCTCTTGCTTCTTCACTTCTCTAACACTTTCCATCATTCCCATTTGATTTTTTTCTGTTAGCTTTGTTTTCTGTCTCTCACATCATTTCCCAAGACAACGGCTTTACTCTTATAATTCTTCTAATTTTTATTTTACCCTTTCAATACTTTACTCTCTTTTCCCAGTTTTCTCCTCTTCTGTAGGATGCTGCATAAGAAATGTGTTTTTAATGCCATATAGCAGTGAACATCCTTCAAGAGGCAAAGATAATGTAACCTTGCATGCAAATAAGAAAGAGGGGACAAACATGAAATTAAAGTAACTCAGTGTGTAGGTGAGTCAGAGAGATCACAAAACTCCAACTCATCATGGAATAAAGTAAAACTGTCTTTAAAAAAAAAGCAAACTTAAAATACTATGTAGTGGGTGAGGTCTTGTGAAGAAAATCTCAGCTTGCAGTTAGCAATAATAAAATAATGAGGAACTAAATACTAACTTTTTTCATAAGTATATTTTCAATGTTTGGGTTTTTTTCTGCTCTATCCTTAGGGAAATTAAGAATGGCAGAAAATAAAAAATTGTCTGCCCCAAGGAAACAATGGATAATCTCAAAAAACAATTGGGGTTTTATCCATATCCAGCCTAAATTAATCTTCTAATTTTTATAGTTTACCAAACATTAAAGACAATATTGAACAATCTTTAATGTACAAACAATAAACACGCAAATGGGCAAAATTACAGGTATTAAATTTTGTCTAAGAGAGAAGTCAGATCTTTATGACCAAAGGAAATTGCAGGAAATGTATTTTACATAAAATATAATAACTTCCTCATCAAATAATTCTAGAATCTGAAAGTTCAGAGACACAGAAGTTTCAGAGCCTCTTACACCACTACTTGAACTTTCCCTTGGAGTCCTACTAATAAAACTACCAGCAAATCCACACTAATATATTTTTCTCAAATGGATAATTTAGGTGTTTTCTGTGATGCTTCTTTGTTGTAATTACTGAGCTTATGAACAAAATTTCATCAGCAGATTTTTATCAATTAGATTGTTACTTTAAGTAACAAAACTCAAAACAATCGTACTTAGACTACAGTTCTGGTTTTTACCTAATTATATGCAGACATTTCAAAAAGTATGACATACAAAATCACCCATTTAAATATTTTAGTACAACAAGCCAGTTTTTGAATGGTAATGGAAACTTTTAGGTGGTCTGTGGATGAGACTCATAGCATATGTTTTTGTTCCTGATGTATGTTTGTTTTTTTAATTTTGTTGCACATAAGTCCAAAGTGGCCAAAACACATGATGCACTTACAGATAGTGTAATCCACACTTCAAATGTGATTTTGAAATTGGTTTATATCTGAAATTAATAAATGAAGTTGCAAACGGTCTTCCGTCAGCAAGCATTAACTTAATACGAGGACAATGGCCCATGATTTGTTATGCACACTGTTCAATTTTTATTTTTTAGGTACTGAACATATCTTAACCACCTCTCTTGCAGAAAGCTTTTGATAAGATGTTCATTTGAGGCATGTAGGATACTTATGCACATATAGTGAGGTATGTAAATTGTAGCAGAAGGAACATAATCTGGTTTACCTTCCAATCATAACTCTGTTGCCTTCAGTAGAGTTACCTCCTAAGGAGCAAATGGGAGCAGTGGGAAATCAAACCCTGTGTGTGTCCTTTTACAGTAAATAAAAACCTGTGACAAACTCAGCCATGGTAAAAGGGGGGACAAGATTATATCACAGTGACCAACTCACCAGTTCAGCATAATGGCCACTGCTTTCTTCTGCCAGTTTTCCTTTCCAGCTTTCTATCTGGAGTGTAACTGCATGGGCTGTTTTAAAAAAAACAACCTGTTAGAGCAGTTTGTGGGATTATGCTGTGAGATTTCCTTACTTAAGAAAAGAAAAAAGCAGAAAGTGAAATGGTGGAAATAGGACCTTCAAAAATAAAAAAATTAAAATGTCATATCCTAAAATTATTTTTCATGTTTCATAAAAAAATAGCTCAGTTCCTTCAAAAAAATCCTTCCTCTACATACAGCATGTGACAGGCATGTTCTTATATTTTCCAAGTAAAAGGATTATAGAAATAATTTGGCTCAAAATTATTTTTTCAAAAGCTGCAAAGATTAAAGATCATTTCACCTTACACAGCTGCCATCTCATTTAAATTTGCATCCAATCTACAGTAATTATGAACACACGCACGCACACATACACTGTCACTATCTACTATACTAGATTGAAAAAAGATCCCTTATAAGTGAAATCTTTACAAGCTTCTGTGAGAAGCTACAAAGCTGAATAAAAAGATCTATCAGGGGGCATTGTTTTCATTTTCAGATTGGGTACTAAATACTGACAAATACTTCACTTCTTACAAGGAAGAAATAAGTGAAATTAATTCAGTTTTTAACATTTATTTCAGAAAAGATGACAGATTTCTGTACATTGATGTCAGCCCACTTTTGCTGTGCAGAGGATGACCTTCAATTGAACTGTGGAAAGTAAATGACAGGAAAGTTTTCTGAAAAAGTTTAGTGAGGATATGAGATTAATTAATGTATTTGTGTTGGACACTCTCTCCTGTATAACATATTCAGAGTGATAGAATCATGTTATTTATTGTATTTTTCAGATCATTTGCAATGTTAATTTATATGAGTTTGATATCACTTTTGTCTTTTAGTTGTGTGTTATTCTGAGAAATCCCTGGGGAAGGAAAAGATTTATATGCTTTGTGTACACATTCTGCAGACTAAGCACTCTAGCATAATTATTTTTGGCACTCACTAACTGATTAAAACATCCAATTTAACTCATGATCTGTAAGATTAAACCTTTTTAATATACCTCAAAAGTAAATTATCATTTGCTACTCAAACATCCCTTTCTGCACATGTCCCCAATAAAGCTGTTCTTTTTTTTTGTTAATGTACCTTTTAACGAGGATTCCCTTTTATTTCTTCCTCTGGGCAAAACTGCCTCATCCTTTATAGAGAGGTAGGAACAAAGATGAGGTGGAAGCTGACTGTGCTACTACGTGGATTTCTAATGTCATGGCAATTATAAGTCACTCTTTTTGTGTGTGTGTGTTCTGTACAGACTCAGCTGTTAAAGAAAATACATCCCTGTTTTGTGTTTACTTGATGTACAGATAAATGTCAGCAGTTAGGAGGGAATAATATTTGAAAAGAAAAAATTGCATGACTCAGATTAAAATTGTACAGCCTCTTACTTCTTTTGGCAATAGCTTGTTTTATTTTAGGATACATTACACTTTTGCAATTTTGCATCAAGGCCCATTTAACAGCATGTCCAACAGCACTAAAACTTGCAGGAAATAAATGAAAGAATGAAAAAAACCCTCTGCAGCCCTGAATGAGAAAGAAAATACTGTTTGTAGAACCCCGAACAAATAGCTGAAAATAAAAAGTATGTGAGGCTCCTTGACCACCACAGATAAAGTGCTCTCCTTAGCTAGGACCAACATGGAAGTCTAGGAAAGCCACAGGGCAGAGGTCATGAACTTAGCAGAAAACTGTTGCTGAGTAGATTTTTCAGCTTGTTAGTCATGTGAACTGGGTTCAACTAGCTCAGCATGATGTACCTATGAGTGAAGAAGACTTGCTTTAGAAAAATCTGGTCAACCGACCTTTATTTCTTATGTGATGACACTTATGTGGTTCCATCAATCCAAGCTATTATCATTAATAGAACTCTCTGAAACAGTTGTGTCTTGCCCATGGTAAGGATAGTTTTGGGATCAATGCTCTTAATATTTAAAAATTGAGGCAGCTAAAGTTGGGCAACAATTCAGAAAATGTTCAATGGGGAATGAACCAACTCAAATGTAAGCACTGATTTTAAGCTGTTTCCCTTATTTGTCTTTGCACACAGAAAAGGGTTGTCATAGAAGCGAGCTATCATCAGCGTTTAGAAACTCTGAAAAATAACTCTTTGTCTCTGATAAAACAAAACAAAACCAAGGAAACAGCTACTGATGAGGCAGCTCCAGGCAGCTCTCCATTCCCAGTCAAGTCCATCAAGGGGCTGTACCCTCAGTGGTGATGCAATACTCCATTACCCTCCACTTTACCTGATTTATTTTAAGCACAGGAAGAAAAGTCAAGATTGGACACAGAAGGAGACAATTGCTTCTGGCCTGTTGTGGCTGCGTTTACATCTAGAGGTGCCTTCTGGTCTAGTTGCTGAAGGGGAAACAAGTACAAATGTCTCGGCCTTGGCTGTTAGGGTCTGATTATAAGCACTGTGCTAGAGAATTCATGGATTATTCATGTGTAATTACAGATAGCTATTGTGCTCTTTTAAATCATCCCTATGGCCCATTATAGCCCATAACAACTGAAATAGCAATTGTCATAGTAAGGTTTGGGCTCTGTCATAGAGTGTAGGCTCTAATCAATAATGATGAATGGTAAAATTTAGCATCAAGCAGGAGAAAGTCTAGTTGCCTCCCGCCATAAATCTGTACAAATACCAAGCCGTGCAGCTGCTGGATCTGGAAATTTAAAAGGCAACACTCTCCCTCCACCCCCTACACACGCACCTCTATAAAAGTTGAAAAAGGAGAAATGTGCAATATGTCAATTCTAATAATCCACATGCTGTTAAGACACTTTTCTATTTATTCAAAGCGGGGTGAACCCTAGGTTGTTTTCAAGGTCAATTCCAGGTGAAAGGGGGGTCATCTGGAGGCCACCTCGGCTCCCATGCAGGTCAATAACGCCTCCTCGCTGCCCCAGAAGACAAGCTGCTCACACCCAATCAATCCACCAATGCAGCCGCTGCACGCAGCGTAATGAACAGTGAATAAATGTAGCCTATCATCACAAAACATGCTTTTTAAGTACCTTCCCTTTTCATGTAAAACCTCTTGCTGTCAAATTCTACATTCACTCATCCAGCAGTGAGTAGCAAAAGTGAGAAATCAAGCTCTCATTGGGGTTGGTAAAAGGTCATTGCTGACAGACACGGAGGTTAAACTGCCGAGTTAAAATACTGTTCATTACCCACTGCAGCTTTTTGCTAACTACACTTCTTTGTGTTACAGTCAAGCAGTACATCAATATGCCCCTCCTCCTAATTCATTAGCAATTGTTGAATTGTACAGAAAGGGGAAAAAGACGGATTGATCTTTTATATGTGTGGTTTTTTTTTTCTTTTTCCATGTCAGATACTTTTACATCTTTATCCACTCGGTATTAAATACTCTGCTCACAGACTATGCTGTCTGCTGGCCATGAACAGTCATCATTATGGGTACAATTCCTGAAGGCAGAGACGGCCAGTTCATCTGAAACCCCAAAGGTCTGGGGCTGCTCAAGCAATGTTTTTGTTTGTTTTTTTTTATTCTCTCACCTCTTTTCTTAATTGCCCTTTGCTTAGTAACATCTGTATAGCAATAAACTTGAAATCTTGTGCTGCGACTATGTCATATTGAAATATGTTTGAAGTACAAATCAAAGCAAAAAAAAAAGCTCCTCCTGCTAAGAAGTAAAAATGGTTAAAAACAAACACAACATGCTAAATTGATATCTAGCTTAGATAAAATGCCTATGACCTGTTCATGCTGAATGGGTTAGAGCTTTATCAAACACTACCCTTGGTGTAGATCTCAAGACAGTCCCTAATCTAATATTTTATTAAGAAATGTTTAATGTCTGCATTTTTTCCACGATTAAAGAATTTTGATGTATCCAAAAGAGCCATTTAGAGTAGCAAGGAATCACTGGAGTTCAAATGGAAACAGCAGTGAAGGTTTCATTTGTACCAAAGGCAGTGATTCAGTGGGAATTCTTAACAGTTGAGACCAATTTCCCAAAATGAAATTCCATGCTTTGATTAATTAATAAGTAGATGGGATTCCCTTTATTGAAATGCAAAGCTTTTGTATTTAAAGATAGCCATCTTAAAAAAATAATCTCACAGAGCAATAGAAAAATGATTTCTGATCATGAATAAAATAAAGGTTTATTTACATGCATGCTACAACAATAATTTAACTGAACAAATTACCATTATCTATTTAAATCTTTAAAAAATGCATTTGGAGATTTCTGCAGGAAAATACATCTTTTTTTTTTTTTTTTCCTTTTTTTTTTTTTTCCTCCTATGTGCTTTCTCTCTCAGTGGGACTGAAAATAAAATGTTATGACTTAAATCACAAGAGGCTAACATCATTTTTAGCAACAAGGGCTGCATAATTTCAAGACTATGAGTGAGTGGCTGACTTTAACTAAAATGTTTCAGTTCTGTGCGTATATAGGTACATAAATAATTCAGAATTAATCCCTGCAGAGGGGACAATGGGAATCGTAAATTATCCATGTGCCGTCCTCAACATTAGAGGCAATGAACCTATAGTAACAAACTATGAGTGTTACTCATTACATATATTTCACAGACACCTTAACCTTTTGAATATTAATTTCCCTCTGCAGCTTGTAGCTAGGCGGCATAATTTTTTTCCCTTTCCTTTCCTGCTTCTTTCTGTGCCTTCATTCTTTCTCTCTCTCTCTTTTTAACCTTTCCTGAACAACGTATCTGTTAAACTATTGAGTGGGCTGTGAATACTGAAGGAATATTGATTCTTTTTCTAACTAAATAGTTACTGGAAAGCATTTTTTTAAAAGCTAGATTGTTGTTTCAGTAATATTACATGCAGCACTTTATGTACTCAGAGATTAGGTAAGTATGGCTTAGCTATTTGATGCAGCCTGATGCATGTAAATCCATGGCTCATGGCTACCTCTAAACACCAGGAATGTTTTGGAGCTCTTGCCATTTTCTGATGCCATTAAATGTCACAATCATTTTATGATATCTAAGCTTCCCAAGTTTTCCATTAGAAATGTGGACAGTGTATTTCATTAGAATCCAAGAGAGATGACAGTAATATAATTTTTACCTAATATTTTTTCGCTGATAATGAAGTGATAGGGTGTTTGGTTTCATCTTGCTTGGTTGGTATTTTTAAATGTAAATAGAGCTCATAATTTTTCTAGAAATAATATTAAAAGGGAGACATTAGGTAACTCATCACAAAATATTGCACCTCTGTCAGAGTCACAAAAAAATTTATTTTCTTTGGATACTTTTTTCCAGAAAATAGGATTTCAGGAGCAACACTAAAACCATACTTTAAAGCTTCAATGCTAAAACCACACTTAGAGGCTTTTAAACACACAAGAGGAGTCAATGGGAGGTTACGTGCTGTATGCAGCAATTATGAAACAAATTATATAGACACTTGCACATTTCAGGTTTAGCTGAAATTATACCCTGACTCTTCCGTAAACCCTTACTTCTCTTTTCTCTTAGGAAACTCTACTGGGGCTTTTCATAAGAGGGTTTAGAGGATCAATATCCATTTGGAAAGCTCATGATGCTATTTCTGTTAAAAAGTGGAACAGAACAATACTGTCAGGACGCTAATCCCCTGATTTCAAGGGGACTTTATTCACAATGAATAAGGGTTGCAAGTTCAGGCTAAGGTCTGTTAGATGATTACTATGCATTCTTCTACTTTCTCTGTCTATTCCTATCTTTTTCTGTAAGCATCTACTGCTTCTTTGACAGAAATAAGAAAGCTGGGACGGGTAGACATTTAGTCAGAAACAGTAAGGGGTAATTATACCCATTTTTTGCCAGGTGTTCCCACAGAACTGATTTGCTGTGAGTTAAAGTTATCTCCATGATATAATAATGTAAAAAAAGCAGAAAGTCTGATGCCTTGTTCCATGTGACTTTTGAAATTGTTCTTAATAGATTTTTTTTTTTTTTGTGCAGGCCATATAATCCTGTCTTTACCTCCAAGATGTCTCTGGCATTGTGGGCAGGGTGAGAGGAGGGCATACTCACACCTTTCCCTAACACTACATGCAATGGAATTGAGATGTGTTTAGCACCAGGTCTACCTACCTCTGATTTATTCATTCTTAGGCTTCAGAAATCTCTTTACAAAAAGGTTGACTGGGATTGTACGGTGCTTTCACGTGTGTTTGAAGAACCAATTGGCCTCATGACCCTGGATTCACAGCAAGACGTCCTCAGAGTTTGGGTGGTACATCTAGACTAGTCATGACTTCATTTAATAATCTTACGCTTAAAACTATCCTACATTGTCATCAGCATTTATTGCACCAGATATTAATTTCTATATAATTTCTACTTTCTGTTTCATAGTCTTGCAATTGGATTTCTTTTATATACTGCAATTGCCCCAGTTTTTCTTCACTCTTATTTAGGTTGCAACACTGTAGGATTACAGTTCCTGATAATATCTCTGGAGTGGTTCACCTTCAAATATAGAATAATCTTTTTTTTTTTTTTTTTTTTTCCTGGACAAACCTCTTTCTCTGATTCTTGCAAGCTACACATGAGGAAGATTCTTCTTCATTTTTATTAACTTAATACAGCATTAAAATGCATGTGTCATGACATTATACATGCATTAGAAAACACCAGCACACAAGAGTATTTTTGTGCCTAGCAAGGAATATATGTGAAAACGGGTGTAGTCTTTAGATTATTTGAGAATAAGCAATTCAGACACAAAGATTCTTTGTGATGGCAAAATATTAAATAAATTGGTGTCTTGTCACCAGGTGAAATTTCATTGAAATAGCCACATTTATGTTATTTATTGGAAAACTAGCACTTACTTCTTTCACAGTCTTCAGAAAAAATACAAAATAGAATATTCTGAGTTAGAAATCATGCTAACCACAATATTGAGCATGTTTCCAGGCAAAAAATATGAGGGTAAAAGTGTTCACAAAAACACAGTTTTGTGGGTTTTCTCAGAAGAAAAGAGGAAAAAACTACCCCAAAATGAAGCAAAATAAATATTCAAGTGTAGAATTTATGTTAAATGAACTTGTGATAATTGTGTGCTAAAAAAATAAATCATGTTAACCCACTTGACTGAGACTTGCATGGTTTCTCTTAGAGAAAGAACCCTTATAAACCACAGCCCAATTATTCAATTTCCCTTACTAATTATGGAAACTACTCATTTCTTGGCCTCAAGCACTAGATGATGTATCTCTGAAAGGCAACACAAGATTTATCATAATCTGTGGCTCTCTTTATTTAATGAGAATAAAAATAAATACTTCAAAAGTTCCAGCATTACAGGTAACTTTGGATTCTGGGTTGAATTAGATTGATGAGTTTTCTTACACTGAATATTACAACTCAAATAATTTTCTGCTGTAGAATAGTAGCTAAGATTGGGGAACTCATTAAATGCAAGAAAGCCCAAGTACAGATGAAGAATAAGTCTGTCACTAGCTTTAACAAGGTTGCAAACCATCCCCTACCTTGTGTCCACCACGACCTGCTGTGATTATCATAACCTGGAGATTTATCTGCTATGATCCATTAAAATAAAGCATTAAAACACAATTCCATCCCATTCTATATCAGCCTGTAAATGCATGGTTAATCTGATTTCTTGTGTATTCAGGGCTGTTCTGAATTAGTGTGTAGGAGGTGGTTAGAGGGAGGTGGACAATGTGAAGGAAATGTAAAGAGCTTATCTGGCATGGATTCTGCAGTGGGCTTCAGGAGTTTATTTTTCTTTTTGAAGCAAAGAAGAACCAAAAATTCCTCTCTTGAAAGCAGAAAAAATAGCTCTTGGAAGAGGTTCTTCTATGCCCACCTCTGACTTTGAGGTAGGCATGAGAGGTGGGATCCACCTGCCAACAGATATTTCTGCAGCGATCATGTTTCCCTTGGTCTCTTTAAAAATAGAGAAAATAATTTCTGTGGCAGAGCTGACATAATCCCAAAGTCTTTATCTAAATTGTATTGGCTGGATTGCCTCCAAAAGTACCTGTTCATTTCTTTCCACTGCTGTAAAAGTGCAGTGTGGACACACCTGTCTACAGTTTAAGACAGCAAAAAATATTTGCTTGCAGCAAAACTTGCTCCTTTTCAATGCCGAATATGAAACAGGTGAAGTTTTGGGAAATGGCTTGCCATTCAGTGGGCAAAAATATCACATTCTTTATGTAAAAGTAGTAATATACGAAAGTAACGCTGCACTGACAGCCTGCAAATTCTTGTCATTTTTTATCAGACCTTTTACGAGTTATTTTTATAATTCTTACCTCAAGTTGTTTTTCCATGCTGTTTGTTACTGCTGTTATTTTAATCAACTGTTTGTTCTCATTTTTATTTTTATTTTTTCCTAGATTTTATCCTACTGTTTAGGAAATTGAGAGGATTTTCTGGAGCTTATGTTCCACCCTTGGATACATTGATTACAACAAGGCAATCAGCACGTGTCTGGGCACTTAAACACTATCATCATAAACACAGCCCACTTGTTTCTGAAGTGCTTCATTCTCTGCTCAGATATAAACATGGCTGCAGTGACTTTTTAAAAATGAACAGAACTGTGCTTATATCCCAGTATCAACATGCACTTTCCAAGGAAAATTCTTCTAATTATCTGTCTCTCTTGAACATAGTTTTTCTGTGAAGAAGGTATTGACAATATTCTGACTAACTTCTGAAGCAAGTCTCATCTGATCATTCACTTGACAGATGTTAGCCTGTATTATGCCCTAGTTTCTAGAAACAGACAGAAAAATCTGCCAAACAGCAAGTCAGACTCATGATATGACCATTGCTAAGGGGAATGGTTTGGGAGTTCATACCCCATGTACAGGCATCTCAGTGTGAAAGAATTATCTAGGGGAATGACTGATGAGAAGTTGTAAAAAGTTAATCTTGAAATTTGTGATCCCAGATCAAACTGGTTGATGAATAAAATCTGTAAAAGAAGAAACAGGAGCTAATAAAGACCATAAGAAAACTGTTGAAAAGAAATCAATCAGTATCCAGAAATTCCCAGTGCTGCTTTGACATTTTAGATGGCTTAAATGAATCTGAGAGATGCCTAAAATGAAAGCAAGCATATGTAATCTAAAAAATAAAAAACCATAAGAACTAAGAGCAGAAATAATGATTATCAATAGAGGGTATCACAATCATGGACTTATCAGATCAGACAATTAAATACAATATGTTGAAACAAAATTACATGACTCCTAGTCTTCTTGTTTGTATCTGTTTGAGCATAATTAATTTCCTTTCCAAAATCAAACAACAATGAAGGGAAACAAACCAGCAGTTCTTATTAAAACAAAACCAAATCCAAACCCAAACAGAAAAGCTTGACAAACTAAGATAATATCACGCATCTGGCACCATCAGTATCAGATGATATCTGAATGTCTGTACTAGAAATTGCAGAATGTCCTGTAGGAACATGAAATGGTGTGGGAAACAGGAAAGGAGGGAATACAAAGTGAACGAAATATATCTTTATGGGTTTTTCTCTATCAAAGAAAATCGATCAGAGCATAGAAAAAAAAATCTGTTGTAGAGTTATATTTTTTGAGAAAAGAAATGTTAGGGTGGCATTGTCCCTTTCTGCTACTAACATATCTATTTAGATTGTCTACTTGTTGCAACAGAATATTGTCGTAATTCCACACTGTTGGTTAGCCTCACTTGAAGCTGCATAAGCACAAATCTTATCTAAATCTGCCCACATCTGAGAATACCAGAGAAGGTTATTTTATCTGGAAATTCACAAGCACTGTTGGCACTTGCTCAGTGCAAGTTTGACATTGCTGATTTTGTAAGAGTTTGAACATTGCACAGATCACTTGATAGCAGCTGCAGGATGCTTCAAGCATTTGTAGTCATCAACCATAGTTGTGCTTGGAGTATAATGCTGTGACATTACGGAGCTTGTGTTATAAGAAGTCCTGGATTTCAAGCTTGATATAGTTCAGTATTCTATTTTTCCTGAATCACTTTTGCTTATTTACCACCCAATACACACCATACCAAAGCATTTTTTTAAGGCGTTTCAAATGGCAACAAAGCAAGTTTCTGTGTAAACTGTGTCCTCGGGTGGCAAAACATACATCCATATTTTTAACGTTTGGTAATTTAAATTAAAGACCAGAGCCATACACACTGTGACTTTGCTGATACTCACTCAACAATAAGTAAGTACTTCACAGCCTACCCCATATGCAAACAGGAAACAAACAAAAACCATCAAAGCCCCCTACAATACTGTTTGAAGAAAAAAACAAACAAGGAATGATGGAAAACGCAAATTAAAATTTGGCCTTGAACAATAAAGTGGGTGAGATGAAGATTAAACATTCAGTTTGTACATCAAGATAACCTCAAAAATGCATGCACCCACTTCCAAACTCAAACATCATGCTCAGTCTTCTGAATTTAGTTTCTAGTTTTCTTCTGAAGTTCCAATGGCCCCATGGCTACTGGGGCCAGGTACTTAATCTGCAGGTTTAGGAGACGTTGATCTCTTAGCATCATTAAAATCTCTAGATACATATACAAGTAAATATAAACAGGCAAGTCAATTTTGCTAGAAACTGGAATTAGAAATAGTAGCATTGAGGAAAACTGTACCTCATGATTTCTCAGCAACAAAAAGATATAAGGATTTTAGATTAGATTCTAGGACTCTGAAAACTGAAACATTAAAAAAAAAATTGTTGTTGTTTTTTTAATTTCTTTTTTTTTCTTCTGGAAGAACAAGGAACAAAAAAGAAATAAACTCTGCTAAAAGATATTCCAAGCCTCATTTAAAAAGTAGAATAAAATAACTGAACAGAGGAAATACATAATAAAAAAAAAATCTGGCTGATTTGGCTGATCTATGTTTACAAAATATAAGTATGGAAGTGCACACTTATTACTTTATAAAAACATAATTGTACACCACATAATATATTAAATTTGAGTTATATGTGAGATAAAGTAGAAGTTAACAGCAATACAATGTCAGAAAAGTAAAGAAATATGTGTTGTTCAGGAGTCAAGAGCAAAAGTTTAATTTCTTCAATTTGATGGATTTTCAATGACTGAGAAGAGAAGCAGCTTGACATCTGGTTTCAGAAACTGTAAAAGGAAAGGCAAACTCGGGGCACACTCTTATCTGCAAAAAAAGGGGAAGTGTATGTTCTGAAGCATATCAAATTTATAACAGGTACTGTAAGATGTTTTTTATGCATGAGTTAATTAACAAACCAAAAAAAGTAGCAATTTACACAGATGCCCCATCAAACACTACAGGGGAAGCACAGATGGGGCACCATCAAGTGGCATAAATGCTCTAGTACTCATTTATAAAATCTGCATAGTTCTGAACATCTGAAGGCCTGCGAAAAACACATTTAAATATAACAACGGAAGCACTGCCACATATTAAAAATTGTGATTACATATGTGTGTGCATATATAGATGGTCATAAGGCTAGGAGTGGTGCTTCGGTCATGGCTCCTTTATGATCTATGAAGCAAAAAACGTGGTACAAATACAAAAGGGTATCTTGCAGACAATCACTGAATGTTAGATCTAGCCTCAACTGAATGAGCGTGACTGACTACAGAATATTTTTCAAGAAGTCTGTCAGACTTCCAAAGTTTTGGTCACTTGGCACTTCTAGGCTTGTTTCATCCATCTAAATTCTTTTGTTTTTTCAAACTCCCCTAGCTTATTTTAATTTAATTTCCATGGAGAGTCATCCCTGGATTGTATTTATTTTTGGATCTTTGGTTTTTTTCAAAGAAAAACTTCCTCTCTTTTATGATCACAGTTCACTGCATCATCACAGCTTTTGAAAAAGAGTTTTGATGGTGAAGTGTAACATCTTTTAAATTTAATTTTTCCATTTAAGAGTAGTTACTAAAATGTTACTGCAATCTAAACAGAAAAGAATTACATACTGCACTGTGCTATAGCAGCAAATACCTGGAACAAATGTTGAACTGCATGCAAATGCATTTTTGTCTGTTTCTTCCCTCAATAAACAGGAGCAAAAATCAAAAGGCTGCAAAAACTGCACCAACCCTGATTCAAAGCCAAATGCACAAAATGTCTCTTTTCATGACTTTTATAATAAACTTTATATTTCTTGATCATGCTTCTAAGCCCTCTAGATTGGCAAAAGTCAAGGAGATAGAGCTATGAAAAGAGCCAAGAGTATTTTCTATTTTATTAGAAAGCACATTAGTAAAATATCTTGCTTTCCCCCTTGTGAGGGGAGTAGAATCCTTCTCCTGAAAGGCTTTTTGTTGGTTTGTTTGCTGCTGTTGAATGATCCTTGGCTGTACAGTAGAAAGGGCATTCCTTTCCGACTTTAAAAGCAAAGTAGAAAAAATGACATAAAAGCCTTGCTTGGATTTGATTGATGCACTCTCATATTTGAAGTTCACTCACAGCTTTGTGCTAGAAGACCAGGGTCACTCCATCCAGTCCTCTAATGAGACTGTGCATGGACACTTGCAGCTTTGTAGGCCTTGTTTTAATCAGAGATTGAGCAATACTCCTGACTGATAGTCTTCAAGATCAGATCTAAACAGAAAATAACATGCTCGATTTGGCCTCTGAAGGTGGGTTGACCAAATCTTTGTGATGTATTGGAGCATTTGCTGAGTGCAAGCACACGTGGTGTGGCTCCTATTTCTGTCGGCAAATACAAATTTTTCACTCAGCAGGCATAATCAGAGCTAACTCGAGAGGAGAAATAACAAAAACTCAACAGCCCTTAGCAACTCAGCATGGCATAGAGGGATTTAAGACTTTAGCATTTTATCTCTATCGGTATGAAAATGTATGAGGAAATCTGAACTTTGGAAGTGCAAATAAACACATTTAACACATTATAAACCACCTATTCTATCAATGACTCCTGGGTCTTTTCTTTTTCTATTTTTCCTTTGCCAGCCTCCTTCTCCTGTAATAATAAAGATGGTTCATTAATTTGGGTTTAAACTAAACAATTTGTTTTGACAGAGTTACTTCAGAAGTGAGGGAGGAAGCGTGCACAGCCTATTGTTAGCATCTCTAAACTGATCATGGAGACAAAATCATGTTCTGCATTTCATGATGTTTTGCTTCCCTGCAGCTCCTGTTTACTTCCTTTCTCTTGGCAGAGAGACGAATCCAATCCAGCCTTTGAGGCTGCTGAGGATGTGACGACAAAGCGTTTGGTTTCCTACCTAAATCTAATTTAAGTTAATACATTCTGCAAAAGTACAATTCAGACATTAGTTTTAACTAAAAATATTTGCTTTACCTCCTAGGAACTGCTGTGTCAATGGATGTGGTTTACAATCACTAACATTTCACCATGTGTGAAAATCTGCATATAAGTAGGGACTTTGGAAAGGAAAATAAAGAATTTTTAGGCAGGATTGTAGACCACTAAGGAAATGGAAGAAAAATAAATTCACAAGCTTATAATAACTCTGAAAAACACTTGAAACACTGAAGATTTAATCCAGTGGTTCTTTCTCAGCTTGCTTCCCTGTCATCCTTGGGTTACTGTATTTGTTTTCTACATCTCCCTCTTTATTGTTTAATCTGCATCAGTTGCATCTCTTCCATGTGCTGTTTTCCACACCATGTCACCTTATATCCTTACAGCAAACAAAGCCTCACTCCTGCTGCCTTGGAACTGCATCGTAGGACTGGACATCACAAGCTTCTGATCTTGCATTTCATCACTGGCTACCTACCCATGAACACATTCCCTTCCCTCTAAAATGTACTAAAAAGTGCTTCTTCACAAGACCAACTGCACAAGCATGGATTTCGTAGCCAAGCAACTAAATAACAAGGAAGTGTGTAAGTTGCCTTAAATTTACAATTATTTATCTGGTTTACTCCAGATTTCCCCTCAAAAGACATTTTTTGGTAAAGGTGTAACATGCAAGCTTTGAAGAGATTTTTTTGCATGGAGGGCAATTTAGAAATGTAGAATTAGAAAACAAGCTTTTAATGGGAAATGTACTTCTCTATAAAATGCCTGAAGAGCCTGAAATAAATTAAAAAATTGCTTCAGACAGAGATTTACAAGTACAGAACAGTAGATTTTCATTTCTCTACCAGGATTTGAAAAGATTGTACCTGTTAGTACTGATTTTGATATCAGGTACCAAGCTGTTAGGATCACTATTTGTATTCATATGCAATGAGTATTTTTCTTTTACTTCTAGCTTACCATTGCAAAACACTTGTACTGACTAGGTCTAGCTGCTAATCACTTACTCAGAGCTGAAAGCAGCAACCCGTTATGAATCATTCTGTGGGTATTAATAGACAATGAATTCTTTCACATCATCTGGTTTAATTATTTCTCTCTAGATAATATCCCTTATGTCAATTACAGTGTTTATCTTTTGAAGACAACTAACCCTCCCTCTAATTGCATTATTCCTAGAAACACCTTGCTGTTTTTTTCCTTCATACTTTCAGCTCAGTATGAAAAGCAGCATCCTTAAACTTTTGCTGTCTCTTGGGCCACAACACTGAAGAAGGAAAATGTTGTGGCCCAGACTGTAAATCGGTGTTCACATCAGCCTGACCTGTGTCAGATAGGACAGCTCCATTTTAACTCCTTTGTAGATTGTTCAAGCTGCTGTGTTTCATTTCCTAAGAGCAGATGCTGAATTTGAGTGGTGGAGTAGCAAACCCTAACTCAAGTACAGAAATTCTCTAAAATCAGGCAGTTCAACTACCCAGTCTCAGCATGGGTGGGTCTCTAGTAAAAATCGTATCTGAGGACTCAGCCTAGAGCCAGAAGAAGTTCAAGCTGGAGGATGAGATTCAAACCAGACTTAGCATGAAGACAGACCTATTTTCAACCAGAGACTGCAAACAGTGAGACCAGGGGTGCGCCCACCATTATGCCATTATGTTAATACAGTAATTACTTCAGGGAATAAAACCCTTTTTTTTTTTTTTTTTTAGTATGTGGCAAACCCCAAAATTATCCCATTTACATTATTTGTTAACCAACCAAACTTCACTAACCACATCCTCATAGAAAACAACCCACTGCAATTTCCTTGGAGAAGCATCAGCTGCATTGCCGTTCTTCCTGCACTTCCCTTCTTGTGTCCAGAGCAAACAGTGCTGAGCATTGGTGAAAGCATAGCTCTACTCTAGGGAGAGTTTTCCTAGGGAAATTCAGGAGAAAAAGGTGGTTAACTCTGCTCACCACCAACATTCTTTATGCTATTAACCTGAGAAATGAAAGCTTTTCAGAAATGATCAGGTATCACTATATCAGTTAGCCAGCACTATGTTAAACAAGGAAAAAAATCCTTTTGTTTAGATAGCTTTTTTTTTTTTAAAGTTTTCTTTTCATTTGGAAACAATCATCTCCCCACTCGTCCCCCTTTTCTAAATCATCTTAGGGCTTGCCTGATTTCTTGGTAAATTTCTTGGTAAACAAACAAACAAAACTTTTCTCATCCGAAAAGTGCTCTGGTTAGAGTTTGAGTTAGCACTGCCATTAATGTGAATCTCAATTTACATAACCCAGCATCTTATTTCTTTAAAAAGTGCTTGCTATTTGATATACTAATTTACCTTCTTCCATACAATTTCTTCAAACATCAGCTGAATTTCATTCACACATAATTTGCTTAAATTTTAGGCTTATGTTACATTAAAAAAAAAAATAAAAAATCATATGGCAAACATTTGTAGCAAAAGCAACTGGTTGAGGGGAATTCAGCCTGGCCTCATACATTTGAAAAGACTGTAGCTGGTTACTTGAGCTACATAAGCTAGTAACGTAAAAATAAGACATCAGTGAAAAGAAAAAGTGAAATCTGGTGAAGCATGGATGGATATTGATTATAAAAGAGCTTTTATTCCACAGTTACTAACCTCTTACTTGTCTTCTCTCTCTTCCTGAAGTGTATTTACTGCTATACACGGTCTTTCCTTAAGCTTCAGAGAGAAGCAAAACACGTCTGACTCAGATAATAAAGGATATGAGAGTAATAAAAAGGTCTTGTCTAAAGAGAAATTAGTGTGCTTGAAAATACAGGGTCAATATCCCCTATTAATTTCAGCAGTGAAGCCTTACTGAAAATCAGTGGGGATACAGCAACAAAACAGAAGAAAATGTGCCCTTAAAAGCTGCCTGGGGTCCTTCCAGTATATAAACAGTGGACTTGTTTCTCTTTCAAACCCAATCACAGATTTTCTAAAATGAAGCAAATTATTGAAACCCACAGGGCTACTGCAGTAATGCCTGCCTGTAATAGTATAATATGTAATGTATTATTATCCCCAAAACTCTTTTCTACACCATCAAAGTGCATGTGTAAATTAAAGTGAAACATCCAACTTAGATAAAAAAATGGGGTAAGATCAAATTAAACTAGTGGCATTCTTTCTCCCTGAGAGCAGGATCATCCTGTTCAGAAAAAGGCTCCTGGAAGTTCAGGAGACAAAATTTAAGAATAATGTGTAATGACTGTCTTCCTAAGCTCATGAGTTTACTATTTTCATTTATACTCAAGAATGATGTTTCAGACATTTCATATTTTTACAGTGTACTACAATGGTTTTGAGTATAATAAAACAATATATATTTATATTAATATATTTAAATCAAGGCAATGGCTGCAAGTTTTCATCATGTATGTAAAGATCTATATAGCACATGATATAATAAGGTGCCATAAATAAATGAATTTATATTTAAAATGCATTTATTTAAATATAGAAGTGCAGTAGTCTTTTGTAAATCTACAGTCCAAGGAAAGCCGTGAGAAGAGCCACAATGAGGAATAGCCTTCAGGGGGAAACACTAAAACAATAAAAGTACCTACCTCTTATGCAGAGCAAACAGAAAGAGGGGAAATAATCTGCAGAGGCTCTTGAAAAATATCATCACCAGTCTTAGGTAAATACATCCAAATATATGTTTACCTAATTTCTGTTTAGCTGATACCTTGCAGCTATAGCAGGAGCATTACTTTCTTGAACAACTGCAGATAAAATTAGCATCCCACTCACAGTGATAAACAATCTTGAAAAGAAACAAAACATGATTTATCACTATATTTTGTTTTGCTTTATTCAGTGATATTTTGGGTTCACATCTGTGGCTTGAACACATTCCTGTCAGGGCAACAGCTAGTTTCACTGGCCCAGGGACAATGCCAGAAGCAGTGGCTTGGCCAAGTTGACTCAGGTTGTGTGGCAGGCACTCTCTGGCCAAGCAGCTGCCATACTCACCTCCACCTTCCACCATTGTCTTGGGACCTGGCAGAAGCACTACTTTTTACAAAAAAATATTTCCCTTGATAGATTATTGGATGTAGAGCTCCACATCCTGATAACAGCATTTAGGAGAATTTCCTGAAAGTTTTACTCTCAGAAAATTCCTCTGTGTGTCCGTGCTATTCTGCCTGCACTCACAGTACATAGGTTTTTTAAAAAAACAAACAAACTGAAAGAGTATTAAGAAAAGCTCATATGACTGCTTTCTAGGCTACTTCATAAGAAATGAACAAGTGCTACATTTCTCAAATGAGAAATGTGTGAATTTGTGTAACCAGCAAATAGACAGTTTGGACTTGTGACTGCTTCCTTTAGAAAAGAGATACAATGTAAACAGAAAAAGAATTATTGAAATGTTTTCATTTCAACAAATAGAAATGACAATGTGAAACTTCTTAAAATGAAAAGCACTCTTTGTGATGAAAACTTTTTATTTTTGCTAACAAAATTAGTAAAAAATGCACAGTAAGTTCATGTTTTGTTATTGCCTTAAAGGGTGTACAGACATCCTATAAGAGCCAGCAAGACTCAAAATTAAGGGTATATGAAAGTACAATATGTGAAACAGGAACCAAGTCATTAAAACATAGGAAGCAGAGGATGAAAAGGAGCACACTTTCCATTCTTAGCCAAGCATCAGTTATAAATAACTGCTCTCCAAAAACAAACGTTTCTGAATCAAAGAAAAGAAGAAAAAAAAAAAAAAAAAAGGAAAAAAAAAAGAAACAGCAAAGGTCTAGCTGCCATGTAAACTCATTTTAAATGTCATGTCTTATTAGAACCCAATAAGTGGAATGTCTGTTTTCCCCCTTTGGTTGAGCCATCAAATTTGTCAAAATTTTATGATAATTCATTCCATCATTCCTCAGACATTTAAATGACAGACAGTCCTTGGGAAAATAAATAAATAAAATCTCTGTAATCCTACTCTTCATGTTAAACTGCCTCTAGAGAGGTTTTTAAAATATACCACATCATGGTAGGAGCAGAGCCCTAAACTTCTCAATTCCACTTATGATCTGCTGTCTTTTTGGAAAATGACAATAAATTGGCTCTCTACTATTCTTGACCTCTTGACTTCTGAACCATGGCTGTCCATGCCTTAACTTTGCTTGTTTAAGTCAGCAGCTATCGTATCACTCTGATCCTCTCCCAGAGGGTCTGGAGATTTAAGTCTGAACGGTTAAGCTCCCCCTCTAGTGTTCATTGCTCATCACATTATTCCTCCAAGAAGAAGGGAAGAGACATGTCACTTTATAACTTCTCACAGAGACGGTTTCTACTCACTTATAGCTTAAGAGTATAATGGCAGTGGCACGAAGATTGAAAGGTAAATAGAGCCTTTTAAATTAAATGTGGTTTGTTTTGGGTTTTTTTGGCTTCTTTTAGATAACTGTGAAAGAACAAACAGAAAATAGCAATGAAGATTCTAATTTGAAATTAGTGCAGAACAATGTCTGATCTTTCAAAAACATCCAGTGGCATGCAGAGTATCTGAAATACTAATTGTTTAGAAGGCAAACAATAATATAGCATTTTCCCAGGGAAAGCATCAATTTGCACATAGGTGAGTAAGTTAATAACTGAAACTAAAGCATGAGAATTCTCTTAAGTGCTGATTACTAACCAAATTGGGTTAGGGGTCTTTCACATATCTCTTTCTTTACTAAGTCTTTCTAGTGACCTGCAAAAGGCATCCTTTATTGTTTGAGGCTCAGTATATTAATATATATGCATGCTCATTGATGATTTGGAACTACTTTAATGAAATGAAATAGGAATGAAAATCAGTTAGTTGTAATAATTAAAATCTGGGAGCCTGAAAGGTTAAAAGTTCAGTCTCTTTGTTAAACACAGCCTTGGACCCTCAGCTAGACACAGCCCAGAATTTATTGTACTGTGGAAACACGGAAAAAATAACCCCTGGCACTTCAGATGAGGGCAGATCAGCATGTCATCTGCAAATCTGAATGGATCTGATTTTTAAAGGCATGGTCTTTGAGTTAAACTGATGAATGTAAAAGCAGCAGCCCTCCTCTTCAAGTCCCCCCTGCAAATCCCAAACATAAAAAAAAACCCTTCATACAATACCATTAAAAATTCAAAGCACAGATGCTTATCTGCAACAGAAAATCTTTTGTTGTCTAGTAATCCAGATAATTTTTCTTAACTGGTACCTACCTGTGATTCACTTAAGCAATACTTCTCTGTATACAGTAACCACTGTTTAATTGCATGGAAATTTAAAAAAGTTAGACAGATGTTATGTTAAAAATTACACATTAGATAAGAAAACATCTATCAAATGATCTCCAAGCAAAATTCTGGTGGAGCAGTTCCTACTGTTCTATTAATTCTCTTGCAACAGAAATACTCTTGAAAACTATGTTGATTGTGCCAAAATATTGTTTCAAAATAAATTAAAAAAAAAAAAAAAGAGAAATCATGTCCTCTGTGATAATTCTACATGGCCTATTTAACTGTTGCTTTTTCAATGTGACTCTCCATTTTTATTTTTTTTCTTCTTTAATGTTGAATACTGCATTATGTACAAAAGGAAGTAGAAATTTTAAACATACCTGAAAAATAACAGATGCTTTAATGGGTTTAGTATTATTTTTCCCTCCTTATATCCTTTCATGAACCATTTCAGTATCTGGATTTTTCATTCCAATTGACATTGAAAACTTCCCACTGTGGTGCACAATTCTGCCCTCTGCATGTTTCTGCAAGGTCTATGGAACAGCAGAATTCCTGTGCTTAAACTAAAGAAGTGTTTTAGATAATACAACAGGGAATTTTGCAACCTTCTGAAAGCTGTTTGTTCTGCTAGTGCTGCAGCAGAGCTCTGTAATCAGAACATATTTAGACTGGTGAGAGCAGCGAGTTGCAAGTATGTGTGGATTATATCTGTGCTGGGGAACTTTTAAGTGAAGTGGACAGAAGCACTGAAATTCAGTTTAATGCAATCTCTTTACAAAAGAGCAATTTCTAAAGTCCTACAGAAATAAGCTGTGTAAGTGCAAAGGTAGGGCATGAATTGATTATTTTGGAAGAAAGCGACAGCTAAATATGAAGATATGAATCATCATCTTTAATACCATTTATTCTGGGTACAGGGCACCCTTGGACAGAGAGCTGAAATATAATGACCATTGACTAATGAGGGCATTATATCATCTCTAAAGCAAAGACTCATGTCCTCCTTATGTGTGACCACTTCGTGTTGTACACAAAAAAAGGACATATCTAAATAACAAACAATTCAGAGTGAGTCCAGACACTTCTCAGCAGTGTCCAGTGACAGAACAAGGGGCAATGGTCACAAAGTGGTACACAGGAGGTTCAACTTAAATACAAGAAAATACTTCTTTACTCTGAGGGTAGCAGAACCCTGGAACAAGCTGTCCAGGGGTATTATGGAGTCTCCATCCCTGGAGGCATTCCAAACACTCCAAACATGTATTCCTGTGTGATTTGCTCTAGGGGATCCTGCTCTGGCAGGGGGTTGGATTCCAAAGGTCCCTTCTAACCCCCATCATTCTGTGATTCTGTGATTCAGTGATTCAGTTCCTTGGCATTGCCATGGCAGTACCCGTCCTGTCCTGCTGTCCTCCAGTGAAGGTCCTAGAGAACAGGAGGCTGTTGAGGTTAAAGACAAGGTTGCTCAGTGTGAAGTTGGCTGGTGCTCCCAAACAGGGCAGATGATCAGATAGGTTGCAATTGGACTGGTCTGATTCACAGAGCAAGTCAGAGGAGAAACCCAACCTGAGGCAGGACGTAAATAGAGCTTAAATTGTAACTCAGAATCTTAATCAGTTTCTAAACAGTTCCTCTGGCAAGAAATCCATTGCTGTGTAAAGCAGAGCAAGATGCAGAGAAGCCCTTCAGGAAGAAGTAGGCAGAAAGAGAGGAAATAAAAGACACAGCTATGATATGCATCACATAAACTTGCCCACATGGAGAAGTCAGCAGAGAGGGTTGTTCAGAGGATTTTACTGAAGCCTTTTGCTGCTGATGTCTGGTTCCTTCAGCAGTAAAAGTCAAAACAAAGAGATACAAATATTATTTCAGACATCTAACACTAAAAGATGGAACATACTTCAAAATATATTTTAAAAATGGTATTGACTGGTAGTGTAGACATAAAGTGAATAAGAGAAAGGTTAAAAATAAAGAAAAAAAAAAGGAATTTTCTCTACCATTCTCCTGGACAATAAAAATGCTTCAAAAACTAAAAGAGATAACAATAGTACTGATAAGGATCTTTCTTCATATAATGTCTTATTAATTGATCACACTTACTGTTACAGGAAGTTATGCCTTACATACGTTTAAAATCACAATTTAATGTACTTCTGAAATTTAAAAAAAACCCCACCATTAAAGGTAATAATAAGGTTGCAATTTTAAATACTACATGAGATTAACAAAAGAACTCTTCACTTGGTAATTTACTGTGTTTGCAAGGTAAACCAGAAGATACTCGAGCATAATTTGAAGCAATATAGACACGGCAAATGAATTACAATTCTGTTTTCTATGCTGCCTTTGTAGTTTTAAAAAATAATAATAATAAAAATATTAAAATTGATAGAATAGATATCTACTTGGGAAAAGCTGTAACTTCACACATCAAATTATTACCTGAAGTCATGTGATTGGGCAACATTCTCCCCTTCCACCAGTAAAACCTGGTTTTGAATATTTGAATAAACTTCAGTTCTCTCAAACTCCTTTCTTTCTTAACATACAGAATTGTTACGTGATGTAGGTGTCTGTAAAGCTAATAGGACTACAACAATGTTAAATCTGCTGCATCTGAAGTTTATATACAAGTTAATTTGGTACTCAGAAAATATTTCCTTCTCCACTAATTTCTCAAGTGTAGCTTATATAACTGCATTATATCATTGTAAAGTCAGGAATAAAACATCCTATTGTAACTTCAATTAAATCAAAATTATTTCTGGCTTGTTTATGAGAGTGATGGGACAGAATACTGATGTTCTTTGAACTCTCTTCCTACCTATTTAAAATACGCTTTAGGATATTGCTTCATTACTATATATCCATCTGTCTTCTACATTTTTAAAATTTAAGACTGCATAACAAAAGTAATTTCTTAGTTTCTTTATTTCTTTCCTTGGAGATGGTAAGGCAAATTGTTTGATTTGCTGGTAGGCTTTTTGCTTGTTTGTTTAACTTGCTGAGAGGGTTTATGGATGTCTTTTGTTGGTTTTTTTTTTTGTTATATATGTATGGGAAGGAATTATTTCTGGAGAGACAACTTTCAAGGCTAAATCTGTGGTCAGCTTTTTGTCCTTTCTAATCTCTTGAGATGGTTCATTTCATAATCGAGGCCGAGCCTGTGAAGTGGGTAACTTTTTTTTATTTGGCTCTTAAGCATTCCTCCTGTTAGTCAACAGTTGTGCTGAGCTGCTGCCATGAAAGGTCATGGAAAGAAAGCTGATCTCTTGGATATCAAGGATCAAACCCTTGGAGGGATCTGAGCAGCAAGCCAGAGACCTTGAACCAGACACTGCCATCAGTACAAAGTCAATATGAAAGACGGAACACTTAAAGCAGCACTGGCTGTTAAGCATACTGGTTGACAGATGTTTTTTCGTGGGGTGTATATGTAGACATACTCCCTCTTACACAGTCACTAGTTGCTGCTTTTTCAGGGTGTGCATTTTCATCCTTAGATATAACCACCTGCAACAATACTCTCATATTTTTCTTCCTCTCTAATTTTGCTAGCAAGTAAATGCTGATCAAGCTGATACACATGAACATTAGAGCTATCCAATTTTCAATAACATAAACATTCTCAGCTGCAAACAGTGCTATCATTTTAACAGTTCTTTCTCTGAAAATTCACTTTCTTTCTTTTTTTTTTTTTTTTTTTTTTTCCTAGGGGGTCTTATCCATACGACTCTTCAGGGAATCAATCAAAACTCCTTTTCCTAGTGAAAATCAATCAATCAGTTTCTCATGCCTGACATTGCCTGTTACGTACTAAAGAATCACAAAGCACCCGTTTGGATTTCCTTAACAACATGTTTACCTTTCATTTAATACAGAGAGATTGCCAAATACTTTAGAGGACAAATGTACAGACGTTTATGTTACTAGTTTCTATAAACTGTCTCTCCTTTATTATCTGATTCCTTGTGTCAGGTCTGCCTTTAAAAGACCCTCCTTCTCTACCTTGAAATACATAGTGCTGGCTGGAAAAATTAAACTGTATAGTACTATCACATTTTCTATACCTCACAATAATGCTACACTTATTTAGAGAAAGAATTCCCCAGACTCCAGTTGTGTGCTATCAGATTCAAGTTGTACCTCCAATGAGTAGTGTAGCAGGGACAGTTTTCAAGCAATTGCCTTCTCTTATTTTTGCACCATGGAAAGGAAAATTAGCTTTTTCTGCTTTGCAAGGGTGCCTTACACCAGGAGGAAGAAGATGGAGGCAAAATGGGGTGATGAACCCTCTACGGGCCTTCCTCCTCCTCTACCTTTGGGTTTGGCAGGTGACTTGAAGGGAATGATATGAAAAAAGTAAAAAATCTGCTGTGACTGACTTATTCTGGCCTATGTTCTGACTCTGTTCATTAAGAGGGGTTAAATTTTTCAGTTTTCTAGAACTAAATGATTTACCATTTGTTTTAGCAGCCTATATACAGTTAAGGCCTATTATTTTCAGGTTAGAAAATGTGACTGGCAAAGAAAGTGTAAGATTTAACACTTCTCCATAATTCTTTTATGCAGATTTTTGCTTGTGATAGCATAGCAGGTAGACACCATCTGAAAGCCTGTGCATCTCCAAAATTAGCTCTGGTTGTGTTCTTACGTGCACAGAGCATTACTCCAAAAATGCTAAAAGGCAAAGTGTCCCCAGCACATATGTTCCTATTTCAAATGTACTGTAACTTGGAGACAATTCTGAGAAATTATTTTGCTCCGTGAATGGATAGGAATTGTTTAATAGACCTTCTTTTTTCCTTTGTTTCAACTTCGTTACTTGTCCCTTTACAGAGTTAATAGACAAGGCTGAGAAAAATATGGATGCTGAGTTTAAAGCAGATGTTTTCCAACTACCTGAAGACATTGCCTTTTAGATTTGCTGTTTTTTTAGCCCCTGCATTTCTTTTATATTTAGAAAGCATATTTAACTTCTGTTAAAAATGCTGGATTGACAGCCTCTGAGACCTGTTCAGTAGCACAGGCAGCAGAAGTGAAAGTTTTCTTACATCACATTTTTTGAGGGGTTTTGACCTTTCTCAAGATGATTCACCTCTGAGTTGAAAATAGAAGTGCATCCTCTACATCCATTCAGTACTTCAGTCTTCTCTGCAAGGTCACAGTACCTTTACTGGTATTTTGAAAAATGCACTGATAACCATGGCTCATGTTGATGTTGAAGCATCCACTAACAAAGAATCATGACTTTTATTAGAATATATAGCATAGTTGTGCTTTAACGTTATGTTTAAATGTGTCTTTACTTAATACACTGCGTGCATCAAAAACTTCTTTCACGTCATTGAAATGGATTGTTTTGAACTGCAGCTTCTGACATGTACAGTACAACTCATTTACAAGTGAGAGTTAAAGTATGTGGGTTTTTTAAATCTTGGACAGGCATGGCCTTTATTAGGAGAAAGCTATAGCAGCCTAAGTGCTTCTTCCTGTTTTATTTGTTGTGACAAGGCCAGGTGCAGTTTGGACAATGCAAAGAAGGCCTCGCAAGGTCCCTTCCAACCCAAGACATTCTATGATTCTATGATTCTCATATAGCAAGTACAGGCCTTTTAGATTGTTGAAGACTTAACAGCATCTTTTTCCTGAAATTAGATACACTGATATTTGCCAAAAGTGGAGAGAAAAAAAAAAAATAACCCAGAAATACTGAAGGCAGTGGTTCTAATATTTATGTTCTGTTATGTAGGAGCAATTAAAGTGCATGGAGTAGAAATACATATGGAGGAGGTTTGGTTTTTTTGAGCTTGTCCAGAGTGACGCGTATTATTCAGATTTCTTGGTAATTAAGTTACTAATAAGTCTAATTAATTCACACAATGCTTTTAACATCCTGATTTTTTTCAGAACAGTTGTCTCCTAAAACATATTCAACCTTTCTTATGCTGCTGAGCTTATGATGAAATAAGGGAAGCCATGTCCCTGTAGCGAAAGATTGGTCTGGCAAATGTGGAGACCTTCAAGACTACAATAAAAATCCTGACAAATACCTGCTCTTCTCTTAAGAATGTTAAGTAGTGAATGCAGGAAGGGCATCTGTGATGTTTACCTAAGTTTGTACACAATGTATGAATTTAACTCACAAAACTGTTAGAATATTCAAATACTACCAAAATAGATATTGACTTGGCTTCATACAGTGTGAGACAAACTGAAGACATTCTAATGATGCCTCAAAATTAATGTTTTACAATGACACTCAAAATAGTTTACCCTTTATCACCAAAATACTTACCATCTTATCAAGGAGGAGACTGAATCTGCCATTAGTGCCAAAATATTGCGCAGGGCAGAAGGACAGGGAAACAGTGTCTGTTGACTGTTATCTTCCTATTTTTTGTGCATATTTCAAGATTGTTGATAAATTTCATTCCATGTAACAGTAGTACATGCATACTAGATAACTTCAAATGTGAAGGTAGATGCTACACGGAAATAAACTGAGTTTTTTTTTGTCGACAGCTAATCTTATATTAAAAAAAAAAAAGACATTTTGATAAATGTTTTTTCTTGTGACTAGGAAAAGTTTCACTGGAGTATTTTAACAGCTGCATTGTTGGGTTGGGCTGCTCTAAAAGCTGAGATAATGTTCTGTAGGCAATATTTTAATTGTATTTGATCCATGCCTATTTACACCAGATGTAGTCTGACACACCTAGATTTTAAAATGACTTAGCACCCTGTATTATAAAGTAACAGAAAGCCACTGTGATTCTTGTGTGTAGAGACAGCTTAGTAAAAAACAAACCAGAATCAATCTGCTCTGATTTAACCTCTCAAGACTTTACTCAATGGTCAGAGAACTTGGGCAGTATAGGGTACAGGATATCCTCTATAATGTGTTTTAAAGCTTTAAAAGCGTAGGAGACACTTGTCTTTCCCCAAACTGTAGCCACTCTTTTTCAGAGTGCTTGGTATGCCGAAGGCTGGAGAACTGTTTTTTCTGTTTGCCGAAAGTTCAGAAGGTTCCAGACCACCCTCCAAGGCTTTGAAGAGAGAAGATGATGATCATGCCACCCATCATACTACCAGACCTTACTGGCCTTAAGATTAACCCTCATGAAGACTTTAAGGCTACTGGTTTTGCAAGGTTTTCTAATATGTTTTCTGCCCATATTTTTGAGAAGGAATTGTTGGTAGTGGGCATCTTGGTTTTGAGAGACAGAACTGAAACACTTTGAGTCTGTTTTTCAAAGTTCTCAATGTCCACAAAGATCTAGCTGTAGCTGCAAGTGTCTTTTACAATCAGGCCTAAGAGGGAGGTTCAAAAGGGATGTAATTGGATGTTCAAAATCCATCTGGGCATTTGGCCATCTACATGAGGATTTTTGAGAAAATCTTGTTAAGACTTTAAGTTTCTGTATTATTTCTTCCACCCAATTTCAGAACAATACAACACAGCAGTGTTTACACTACTCCCTTTGTGATTTTTTCCCCACTTGTCCACTTAGAAAACTCACAGACAGACAACTTGACTTACAACACACACCAAGAATCACGGAAAACAGTATGAAATTATAACTTCTGACACTCAGTATTACATCTATCAGCTATGTCTATCGGCTTGTAATTGAGTTTTGCCTAATATAATTTCAAAAAAAATTGAAATGGAACTGTTAAATCTTCTGCTACACTTTAGCACTGAAACAATCTGTTAGGCTGCATTTATCTGTATTATTGACCCCCAAACGCATTTTGCATGTGTGTGTGTGTCTAGCTCCTCTTCCATGAAAAGTACGGGGTTCAGACCTTGGCCCCACTGAAGCCTAGTTCTGTGCCATCTGGAGACTAGGACTGAGGACCTCTGAGAAGAACGGCAATAATATATTCTGACAGGATGAACTGAGAGCAGAGTAAGAAAGATGGGATAACAACAGGTTTTTCAAAGCACAGTTTGTTTGACAGTTTTTTGCACTAAGCAAATTACTTCATTTTCTTTCTGAGTCTTCTGGAAAGACCAATAAGATACGGCAGATAATGTTTGAACACAGCTGAGAAGTGAAGTTACCTGCTCTACCATGTTCATTCACTTGCTGATTAGGAAATCTCAAAGAGCAGAAAGTTTATGTGGTAACCAGGCACATTATCTTCTATAATATCACTCCAGATGAATATTGTTTTCTTGAATTGCTCACTAAACTGTGAGGATCACAATTGCTGATTCCATTCACTACCAACCATTACACAATAAAAACCACAAATGAGGCACACTGCTGACTTCAAAACCTGGGGAGTAGGGAAGGTGTGTGTGTGACTTGAATTTGATGTATCTTTAAAAATGTTCTGGGGAAAATCATATTTTCAATTAATTGAAACGAGGTGACTTCAATGAACTCTTAGGACATTTTACTGCCTTGATGTTCCTCAAAATGCCTTTTAATCATTCTACTATATGGTTTGTGTATTATGCTGCTGAGATTCTTCACTTTGATACTGTTAATACACTTAAAATTACTCTAAAAACTGTCATAAGTGGAAAAATTCATAAATATGTACTCCATTCTGAAGTCAACATAAGTGAAAAACCAGTAACTAGAAATGAAAAGAATTGCTTAAAAAACATCGGTGTAAGATACGGGTGAATCTTAAGGTCAATTTATGTTTAAATTAGAATCAAATAACCATTAAAATCATTTACAGAAGACATCTGGGCATTGAAACTGGATTGCATAAGAAAATTGTTCTCCTTTTCTTGGACTCAGCATTACTACAGTTGCCGTTCCTAAATTACTTCTGAAGATTGCCTTTTGTATGGTAATGGAATTGTTGTGCAAATATGGCTTACTACATAAAATTAGAGCTAGTTATACTGTCCCTCATGGCTTTGTGCTAATCCATAAGGAGTTTGCTGTGTCCACACAAGTCACTGTGAACTCTGCCCTCTGGTGCCGCATCGTCTGTCCTGCCTCTTGCTGTACTCCATGCAGGCTGGCACCAAGGGTAAAATGCAGCTTCTGAGGCTGAAAGGGAAATAAATATAGAGGTGGAAATACATGTGTGTGCCGGTCATATGCACCTTAAATGTAATAAGAACTAAATATCACAGATTGTTGGTCAATGTGTTTTTTTTAAAGGGAGATTTTTCTTAAGGAGAATATTACTTGAGGATGGCCCAAAGGGACATCTGGAAACAGACACTCATTCTGCATGCACATGCATGCACTAAAACTACTAAAAGTCATGCAAAACCCAATTTTCTAAAATAAATCCCAGGGATGAGAAAACAGGGACCTTACATTAATTATTACTTTTTTTCAGAAATGGAGATCTGTTACTATCCTTATCAGTAAAACTATTTCAAATAAACTGGTTGTGTTCACTATGTCAGTTCTTATAGAAGAAGAGATCAGCTAAACTCACTAGATTAAAAAAAAAAAATAAAAAAAAATGCTTTAGGGATAGAAGAAAATCCTGGCATTCAGCAAGATCTGAACTGTTTTTTAAGTTTATTATTCAATATGATGAAGTATTTTATCAGGATCTACATAAAGCAGAATCTGATGGATACTGCTTGTCAGACTGAATTATTAAACTTTTAGCAGAAGGGAAAAAAGGAAACTGATAGGTATTTCCACCTTTTCTGCTTGTGATCAAACCCAGTATGTTTTGTGTATTTTAAATTAACATTACAAGAAAAGCAGTTCAGCTGTACAGACTTGTCTGTTGGTACATGACTTGAAAAAAAATCCCATTTAAAATGACACTTCAGTGTTGAATTACAGCCATTTCAGTGTGACTACTGTGCAATCTTACTCTGTTTATCAGAATAAAATGTTTTCCTAGCTTATCAAAAATCATATTTTCCTTTTTCTGCTTCATTTATCAACAGAAATACCAGATAAGCCAAACTGAAAACAAAATCTGTATCCGCTGGTTGATTGTCAGAAAAGGGTGCTTTCTTTTTATAGCGAAAAAAATATACTCCTGTAATCCTTGATTTGCAATTTATGCATTTTCCATGGATGCAACCAGTTGGGCAAAAATAAGTAACCCTCATGGGTGTCCATATCAAGCCAAAATATCCTATGAGGAAATATACTACACGTGTATCAGTATCAAATGTTATGATCCACATGTTCAACAGCTGGCAGTCTTGGAATGACAGGAGCATTGGAATCCAACCAAAGATAAGAGTGATGTTCCAATATGTTTTTTGTCAATCGATGTATCATCACATTTGAAACTTCATACTAATCTCCTTTATTTTCTTGTATAACAACAATGTATGCATATAATCACTTTAGTCTGTACCAACATGAAGCAACAATACATTAAACTCCTATTCATCCAGAGAGAGGCAGAGTCAATAAAAAGTCCTCATTTCAGCAGAAGCAGGAGTGAAAACAAAAGAACTTAATGAAATGATCTGTTTAAAAAAACACAAACAAAGTGAGAGTTCTCTTGGAAAATGGCATTAAATCCAATTCTGTTTTTTTAACATGGCTTGGAAAGCTGTCTCCTGAACAGTGACATGACTTTTCAAAAAGTTGAAACAAAACCTGAAGAAAGCCCCCTCTTCCCCCTCTCCAACTTTGCTATGGCTCTCTAAATAGCCCAGAAGAGATAAATCAAAGCCTGAACTGTAACCTTACACTTATATACTTGTTAAATGACTTTTTTACAGTCTGTTATTGCTAGAAATTGGATTGCTTTTAAACTAATGTTGTCTGGCGGGCAAAAGTGAGTGAAACTGCAAAGCCTGGAGGAACACTAATTACTTGTTTTAATTAGCAGCAACTTTCACTAGAGTATAATCTCCCTACAGGCCACTTTTCAGTAGGTGTAGGGGGGGAGGAAAAAAGAAAAAAAAAAAAAAAAAGATGTAGAAACAAACCAATAATCTCTTAGTTGCCCCTAAATGAGAGCTGTGCTTTTATTCCAGTGCAGGCAAAAGCTTTAGCTGGAGCTGCTGGCCTGGGGGGAGCAGGGCCTACAACCGCTCCACTCAGAGACCTTTAGCAATCAGCAGCACAATGTAGCCTCTTATTTTATGCTGCTACATCATAAAAGTGCTCCTTTTGTTACATTTCACCCCTTTAAAGGGCCTTAATCCCTTTCTTTTCAGGCCAGCCTGTGGTGAATTCCTCAGGGACAACCCACTCGCCACAAGGACCACATTGGGCCACTCGGGAAGTGCCAGCGAAGCTTTCAGCCCTTCTTTAAATTATTACTATTATTTTCTTTATTTTCCCCACCACCGCTCTCTGGAGAACATTAAATCGCACTTTTCGCTCCAGACACCATAGGGGAAACCCCCTTAATGATGACAGAGGGAAGGAAATTCCTTCATTCCAGCCTGTGACACCATTTTGCTGTTGAGAGTCATCTCCCTGGTCCGGGAACCAAACATGGCTTCCAGCAGGTGGACAGTGCTGAAGGTCACGGGCTGAGAAACAGGGAGGCTACAGGGAACTCGGCTTCCCGCTGCAAATTAAGTCGTCTGTGGAACATTTTTCATTTACTGGGGACTGGATTTATGATGGCTGTTAAGGCCCGAAAGAGCTCAAATACAGATGTTCCTCTTTGAGAGTCCATGGGTTTGTGTGGCCAAGTGACTGACACAGATTGCTATTATTTTTGTTAGTAACAGGTGGTGTTAAGTTCCTCGGTGAAAGAACAGAAAGGGCACTTCTGTTTTGCTTATTGCTTAAAAAAAACCCAACAGAATAGGCTGGGAAAAATACTAGTATCTTAACTAAACATTGTCTGGAGTCATAAGCATGTGCTAAAGCCCATGAAAATATATGCTGGATATATTGAAGCCAATATAATGATCCTTTTAATTTCATTTATCAGGAAAAAAAAAAACAACAACACAACACTTTGGCTTTTGAGAGGGAAAAAAGAGAATACCCTCATTACTGATTTGTGTTACTTTTATGTCAAGCAAACTAAGCCTCTCAAAATAATGTCACATCTTCAGGGCCTGAATTGGGGTTTTACTGAACTGTAGAGCTCTGCCAACTTTTGTCCCTGGTCTGGAGAAGATACCTTTGAAAAATGGACTTTTTGAGCTAAAGTTTATTTTTCCTCTTAAAACAACAGGTGCAGAAACTTTACAGGTAACAAGAGGATAAATATTTCTCAATTAAATGCTAATATTTATAAGTCAACTCTTGTTAACTGGAATTTGAGAAGGAGACTTAGAAAAATATTCTCCAAAGATGAATATAGTTGTGTTTAGAAACATGTATATACATACATATGTATATATACATGCATGCTTTTGGGACATTATATAAATAAGTGTATGATGTCAAATTTGTTGACATGCACCATGACATATATCTATCAGCGCAGCAGAGAGAGCACTGGAAGGATCTGTTTCCAGAAACACAGGTTAGAGATGCTGGAGTGACAGCTGCCACCTTCTGATCAAAGTGTTAATATTTCGTCTTAATTAATTGGAGGCAATGATGCAGGAAAAAAAGAAAAAGGAAAAAAAAAAAAGAAAAAAAAAGTGGGTTTAGGTACTGTTTTTTATTTATTTTTGATTCTTCTTGACAAAGTTGCAAACCTGTACTTGAACATCTTTGTGTGAAAATGTTTTGCAGCATTATCCTTTTGTTGCGCTTTGTCATATATAGGCAGGATTGCCACATTTCATAATATATTCCAAGACACACTTTGTAGTGTATGTCAGACATGAAGGTAAATAACTGCTTTTTAAAACACCAAAAAAAAAAAAACAACAAAAAAAACCCCACAAAAAACCCCCCCACAAAAACAACAACAACAAAAAAACAACAAAAAGCAAAAAAACTCCAGCAAAATAAACAAAAAAACCTCAACGAACAACAAGCAACCTCCGTGCCCGGAAGCAAAAAAATTCCCACAAGCTATGAAAAATAACTAAATAAAAAGAATAAAAAAAAAATATCACAAGGGCAAAAAAAGCATAAAGCAACAGGGGAAACTCTGGACAGTATCATACAATGGATCCTTATTTGTGGCATCTTCGCCTTAGAAGGTAAAGTGCCATTCCTCAATAAATACCCTTTTTACCATCTGGGGAAAGAAGGAAAAAAAAAAAAAAAAAGGAAAAAAAAAAGGAAAAAAAAGAAAGAAAAAAAAGGAAAGAAAAAAAAAAAAGAGAGAGAGAGCGAGACAGATGTAGGAGGATTTTCTCTGAGCAAATTAAAGCAGCTCTCTTGTCATCGTGGATACACACAACCGGCCCGTGTCCTCAACCAGAGGCGAGAGGCAGTCGTGGATAATAAGGAGGATTACAAGCGCTACGAGAAAATAATAATAATAATAATAATAATAATAATAATAATAATAATAATAATAATAATAATAATAATAATAATAATAATAATAAACCGACCCGAATTTCTTTGCACCCAGTCCTTGTAGAACTGGGGCTGGGACGGTTTTTTGGCTGGGTTTTGGGTTTTTTTTGTTTTTTGTTTTTTTTTTTTTTTACCACCGTGTAAGCATGTGCTGGATTTCATTTTCTCTTTCTCTGCCTCACTGTGCAGGCTCCAGCGAGCTGGTTGCCTGGAAGACGGAGACTGAGAGAAGGAGAGATTTGAATGAAAAAAGTAAACATTGCCAACAAAGACTATAATTGAAAGGGGCTTTGTGAACAAGGGGTGTTGTCGGAGAGCAGAATGGGCGAGGGTGGGGCTGCCTGGGGCTCTTTGTCTCGGCGCACACTGGAGCTGCCTGTAGTGCTGCATTGTACTAGGCAGGAATTTACCATCTCACAAGCAGGCTAATAGCCACCTCCACAAACAAATCGAACTATAAAGCTTAAATATTTATAGCTATTTATGACTGCATTTTAATAATTAGTGGCCACCTCCACTTTCAGGGCCTAGGGTTTTGTGGGTTTTTTAATATTTTTTTTCCTTTATTTCTTTTTTAAACTTTTTTTAAAAACTTTTTTTTTTAGGCTTTTTTTTTTAGGGTGTTTTTTTTTTTTTTCAATGGACTGTACTAATTGCTTGTTAGGCTGCACAACACCACTTCTGAAGCTGTTCTGTGGATGCTCTGCCACCCAGAATTGAGTGAGGAAAAATAGCTGTACAGCAGTTATTGGTAGCATTTACAGTCTCGCAGTGATTCAGAACCACAGGTTCAGAATCCTTACTTGGGCAGTTAGAAATCGTTTCGGTTTTTGCTTCGGTTTCCTGCCAAACTGCCTCTTATAATAAATTGCGGTCATCTGGTGTGTGTAGAATGGAAATAGGGAACATACAAATGCAAAGGAGAAGAAGAAAACTGTGGCTTAGAGTGAGGATGATTACTGCTAACTAGCTCCTTGGCTGTGTTTGAAGCAGTTAGCACAGAGAAGTACAGCTGAACCTCCTGCACAGTGTCTAACCATCCTATCACTAAATGGTACTAAATGAGGCTTTGAAATAATATCAGGAATAACTTCTATTGCATAATTTTTAATCCAATCTATGTACTTACAGGATCTACACAGAGATTTCAATACAGAACATATATATAATGTCTCCTTGATTGGATCACTCTAAGTTACTGCTTAAATTCTTTTATTAATATTCTTTATATTTTAAAGCTATTGCTTACAAACAATCCAATGAAAACTTATGATGTAGCAGATAAACATTCACAAAACATATCATGGAAAAGCCTTGTTTGACATTTTAAAACAATTTACCAACTCCTCCTACCACAATATTCTGCTTGTCCAGGTGCCAAAGTATAGTTTTGAATCCTGACTTTCTCATTACTGTGGTGAAAACAATACGTTTTTTTGTTAACACATGTTCTCTTTTGCCATAATGGTCTCATAACACTTGGGTAGATCCCACAGCTCAAAATCAGTTCTTAAGAAAATAGGAGATTGGCTAAAAGGGTGCAGAGAATTTTTTCAGTTCATGAAAGGCTTTACTTTTGGACATTTCTTTTCATTTGTACCTTTTTTAAGGGTCTGATCTGATACTTGTTGTAGGAAATGGAAAGATCCCAAGTGGCTTAATTGGGATTTGAATAAATCAATAAATCCTCTGTCTTGTCTCTGTACAGCAGCTACACCCCAGGAAAAGTTGTGATAACTACCGTGTGAGATCAGAACACAGCTCTGTAGTTTTTAATCAGAATTGCTCAGAGTGGAGGAGACAGAGGGATGGATTTGCTGTGTAAGCAGTAGGTTCAGCACTTCCTCCTCTGCCATGCAGTGTGCTCAAATGGTCACTTTTATGAAGAGTCAACCTCTGAAACACCCTACAAACTGTAGTAAGTGCTGGCTATGTGTGGAATGGCATTTTTATTCTGAGAAAGGGAAGTGCTTTGTTTCATACTTTTAGTAGAAAGTGCTAAGAACCAATCCTGGCACTGGTATGCAGGCATTTACATCTACATGTAGTCATATCTTTATTCCATCTGAGATAGTTGTCAGGAAAATAAAATACTTAGTTGGGCTGCATTTCACAGTGGAAGCAAGGATGTATTTAACTGGTGTTCTCTTACTAGTTATCTATGTGGGAAAAATTCAGGACAATTTTTAATTCTAAGTTTCTGTTGACCTTCTTATCCCTTAGGAAACTCATGAGCCATGTAATTTTTTTTACTATGCATGATGGCTTTCTTCTACTTTTTTTTCCTGTTACTACCAGGACCTGCAAAACTCAGAGACGAGCAATAGCTAAACTATTAGAGAGGGAGCTGGATCCAATACTTATCAATCACTGGGACAAGCTTTAATTATAAAGTGTTTAAATAAAGTTAGTTGCTGATCAAATCTGTCGTAATGACTGATAGGAATTGTAGTCCACTCACTCACAGACAGCTATTGGGGTCATTAGGACTCTGGAGGCTACTACCTTGCAAGAGCATAAAATAGAATTCAGGTTGTGAAGGGTAATATCCTTCAGGTTTGTGTCTCTCTAATCTGGAGCCTTTGAGAATTAAAAACTGCGTATTTCATTTACAGTGGCCCTGGAGAAATGATGGCCTCACAAGTCTTTCATGACCTTCAGGTAGTCTGCGTACCCTACATATTTGACTTTTCAATTTGGAAGGTGAAACAAGAAGATATAACTAACTGCAAGGTTCACAAGCTGGTAGCTGTTGGTTCTCTGTACAAAATTTGAAAACTTTGAGGGTGCCAAGAACCTCAGGTTCCACCCTTCACAATCTAAACACTCAGAAACCCCTCATCAATGGGAGCAAGCATGAATCACATAAGAACATATTTCTGGGGAGATGAGGTTCTGAGCTCAGAGGATGAAGAAACCTCTTCCATTGCAGGTAGTTGTTCTGTAACTCTTACCATTGCAAAGTGAAGACAAATTACCCCATTAGCAGTGGAACTAATTGAGCATAGTTTCTTAAGGAGTTTGATAGGTTCTTCTACTGCAGTAATTACCCCTGCCCAACTCTTACTTCAATAATGAGAAGATGACTTTAGGAGCTAATTCTCACTTAGTTGCCAAGAACGTCATGGCAGGTTTCGAGCAATGGGAGAGCTGATCCTGGATGTATGTATTGACCAGGTAGCTGTGGTCTGATAGCACTGCTAAGTGATAATCTTGTCCTAGAGGAATAAGTTGTGTCTGTCTTCTGTATCCAG
Source organism: Apus apus (assembly GCF_020740795.1). Taxonomy (NCBI): domain Eukaryota; kingdom Metazoa; phylum Chordata; class Aves; order Apodiformes; family Apodidae; genus Apus; species Apus apus. The sequence goes on along the minus strand of NC_067312.1, from coordinate 75,481,694 downwards.
CCCCTAACTTTCAGAAAACCTGCATGAACTGAGTTGTTTTTCAGTCTTTTGTGAATGTGTGAAATTTCTCTGAAACTTATTGAAACTGGCCAACTGGTCAAGAATTGCTAAGGGGAACTAACAGGTAGACAGATGGACGACACAGCCTTATTTCCCTGGAAACCAGGCTGGGTCTTCAAATCCCAGCTACTGTTTCTGCAGTTCTTTCCTCACATGTATAAAACGTGTGGGTTAGCGACCTTCACAAAGTTTGACTAAGTGCCTTGCATGAGACATAGTAAAATAAGATTTTCAGTGACAAGGAAGAAAATTAACTTTCTCATTCTGAATTATTACCTGTTGAATGATGCTTCAAGGATATGTGCAGAATGTTGCTTCTTCCTACTAAATATAGCAGAGGCTTTTTTTGCCTCAGGTAGTTATCTTGGAACAAGAGGCCTGTCTTTTACCTCTTGCTCACCCACCTTCTTCACTTATGAGCAATATTAAACCCATTTGCGTGCCTGTCAGCTTGTCGCACAAAAGTTTACATCTATACTCCTGCACTTATCTGTATCTACAGCCCTTACCCACAAAATGCTTTCATAGAGCTGAGTTGTAAAAAAAAAAAAAAAAAAAAAAAAAGACCAATTTACTCTCTCCCTTCAAGATCAATATTTGTTGTAAGGCTTCTAAGAGATCAGCCAACTACTCAGTCAGTTCCCTTGAAGGAACAGACAGCTCTTTCTTTTTCTGTAAAACAATTCCCATGAAGATCTGAGCCTAGTGAACTGCGCCTGTAAAATTTCATCTTTTTTCTCTGCAACTTTGTGCTGCAGGCTTTTTGGGGCTGAGGTTGCTCTTAACAGCTTCCTCATCCACTTTAAAACCTTAAATATTGTTTATCAGGTACCATATGGAGTCTTTATCCTCCCTAAGGTTCTTGGGTCTGATGGTATCACATGAAACAAAATTGTATGGATTTCTCATTTCTATTCAACTTGAAACACTGTGTTGCCAGGAAAAAAAGTCCATTTGGTGATTATGTGAAACCTCCATTTCCAGCGTTGTTTCAAAAGAAGAACAGGGCAGAAAAGTAGCATGAAAATGAGAAAGAAATTCTTAATTTAACTGAACAATTAAGATTTTGTCTACGGCTAGTAATTCTGGACTTTGTAAATGAAATGGACTGTCCTACAGGTACGTTTTAGTGCTGGAAGGAGCCCCACTGAACCCTGTGAGCAGCAGAAAGAGGATTTGGCTATGGGGCTTGTGTGACCTCTAGTTAAGAAGTGAGTGACAAAAAAGATGAGTTCATTTTAAGAGTGAACTTGAAAATATTCTACAGAGGTGTAACATTCACATCCTGGAGTAAATATCACAAAGCATCTTTTGCTTCTGAAAACTAACTGCTGTCATAATGACCATCTGCTGGCTGTAGGTTTCTAACATTCCCTGACCTATGACATTTATGACAAATTACACACCAAAGTGATAGAGACGGCTTGTTAAAATGAAGCCTGAGGCCCACAAGTTCTCAACCCCTTTTGTCTTTAAAAGCATGGGTTAAATGGGAACAAGAAGTAGTTTGGACAGAAAACAGACATAGCAACGGCTAAAAGGAAATGAAATCCTAATCCTCTAACCCTTTGACTTTTGCAGCTTGCTGCACAGCAATGTGCTTTCAACCATTAAACTACCTTAACCTTCTGAAGAGCCAAATCAGTTCAAATTGACTGAAAATTTGCACATCACCACACAAGCCTTGATTGATTCCTATTTGAAAATGGTATGGAAGACAACCATTTAATGCAATATTTTTAACCAACAAAATATGTTTCACAGTCACCTCCAGTGCACAGTATAATTGGTGTCATATAAAAGCAATGTGAAGAAACACTTTTCAAAGTCACAAAGTTAGTCTAGCTGTAAAACACACTGGTGTCAATAGATGTTTAGACTTTCTTCAGGGCTAGCTAATATGTACAGGAATTAAAAAAAAAATATTTTCATTACTTTTAACTCTGTGTTCGCTACATACACCAGCTCATCCTGTTGTGCTGCTTCCGTCGTTTTAGCTTTAAGACATCAGAAATACAACCTTTTCCAAAATGTTTTATTAATTAAAAACAAATAAAAAATCATGGACCTTATTTTAAAGTGAAAAAGGGGAAGTCATAGTATTTTATCTGATCACAGTGAAGCTTTTCAAGTTCTGGCAAATGCTACAAAATAATAATAAAAAATATAAGCTATGCACTTACACTGTTTATAGCCCTAACAGACTTTGCATTAGAATGTTGAGGAAAAGAACACATATGGATAGTTTGAAACAAACACCTGTTGAAAGCTCATAGTAAAATATAACTTCATTTTTCATTCTTTATCTAGAATCTTTTTTGAATCAGCATAAAATCGTGTATTAAAAAACCCTCAAAATTAATAGTTTGCTAAGTTTCTGATAAACATATGAAAAAAAACTATCTTGGGCTAGAAGGACCACCAGTATTAGATAAAATCTTTCCACATGCTTTTAAAAAATACTTTTTTCTACTGTATCCCATGACCTTTATATTAGGCAATGACCTGTGAAAACAAAGTAAGCATTACATGATAGTGTTACATGACCACACAATAGTGTTTAGTCAAACCACTGTAACATGTGCTGCAGGAATGAATGCAAACATCACCAGCTCCATCAGCAGGATCGCCCTACCACATAACTTTGGTGCAAAAAGTTAAAAACAGAAGACTAAATCTAGAAAAGTTAGCAAAAACATGCATAAAGCGTAACAGGTCTTCTAACCCTTCCTCCTTACAGGCTTCAGTCACCTGTAATTCTTTTCTCTTGTGGTCTTCAAAAAGGTCTCATAGTTTGGTAGGTCTGCTGTATGTCTAGGAATTTGCAGGCTGCCATGGTTGACTTTGTCTTTAGACTACATCTAGCCCTTGGCTTCTCTTTTCAAAAAGTAATGCTGCCCTGAAACAAATAGAAAACATCAAAACGGCTATTGGCAGGAATGAGAATTTATTTTTAGTCACTTGCCCATCAGAGAATCAACTGGGACTGTCAACTGAGCTACTAAGGAAAAAAGAAAAAGGTCATGCAAGGAAAAGGTGCATATCAAAGGAGAAAGCAGAAGAACATGATGGATACGTAAGACTCATCATTCAGCCAAGAGTTTCAGCACGTACAAAAATCACTCTTTCTGTATTTTCACATTAAAGGCTTTGTTTAAATTGGATATGCTTTTAATTTGCTTCTGTTAAAAAAAATACCAGATGTGATCTTCGTCTCCATAAAGCTCCAGTCACCTTAATTTTCTGCCACATTGATTTACATGAAAGGAAATTCGGGAACATACAACTTAGCTAATGCCTGCTAAACTGTTACCTACAAAGATATATGAAATCACTCACTGTAAATAAAGTAGCCTATATGTAAAATATCTCTGGGGTATTCTTATCTAACTTTAAAAATGTAGATGAGACAGTAAATTATTTTCCTGTCTGACACAGGTCTATAAACTTTTCTTCACATTTTCATTCCACATCAGCATGAAAGGCGGGCCTTGCAAAGTTTACTTACTTCTTTCTCCCAGAAAAAAGGGGGAAGAAATGGCAGAGAAAAAATGAACTGGGACCAGGATAACACACAGCTTGGTGTGCTCAAGCATCCACATGGTGAACAGAAGATTTGGCTTGTCTTATTTTTGTTTGTCAGTTTTCACAGGGCTCTACTACTTTGTTGAAATAACTATTTGAGTTGTGGCAGTCAGAAACCTTGACATAAGCACAGGGAGAGGGTGCTAAGCCTCAATTCCATGATTTGTTATTTCTGCAAAATCGAAGGGCTTCACCTGATGAGACTAAGACCCAGATCCACTTTGAATCACTGAGGCATGAGTCTCAGGTATAAGCTTGTCTCCCATATTGCCAAATGAATATGGTGACCACCAGTCCTGTTTTTTTATCATAAAGTGTGCGAGGAGGGTGAGCAATGTTTCATATTCAACTTGCTGTGTGCCTCCTTTCTCATCAACACTATTCCTCAGAAGTTTGGTTTTGACGAACCCACTCCTTTTTTTATTTTTATTTTTTATTTTATTTTATTAAACCTGCAAGTCAGAAAAATTCCTGCTTATGCCTACGGTTAACTGGATTGAAATTATCATCTTTGGGTAGTTCTGTGGTAGAGAGACTTCAAATACATTTAATTTTATTCCTAAATTGATTACAGAGGTTTTCACCTGCTTAGGCAGAAAATCAAAGCAGTACTGCACACTTATGGATGAAATGCCTTAGTAACTTTGTATACTGAGCACAGCAAGTTATGAAACTACACTGGTAAGAATACACCCAGTGTCTGAATAGGGCAAACACAAGTTCATAACAAATGGGCAGATAGAAAATCCCTTCTGTGCCCACTCTAGAGCTGATGCCAGCCTCATTATGATACTGGGTCACCTAGTCTTTTTCCATAGCCAAGAGCACATCACATCTAGCCTAATACAAACAACCCTTCTAAAAATGTATGTGTTTCTGTACATAGCACTTCTTTGGCTTTCTAAGTAGTTCATTAATATAGTCTTAGAGTTCCCCTTCTCTATTGTTCAAAAGACATAAAAATACAGATTTTAGGTATCTCCATTTTCTGTGTCCTCTGAAGGGCATATCCAAGAGGCTTGACCCTCTCTAAAGGTTGTGCAACAGCCTCCAAAATACCTCATCACTCAATAAAACACTTGACTATCCTTAATTGAAAAACTTTGAAGACACTAAAAAATATGGACATTAATTTTGTATGGAAATTTCTGGGCTGTCCTGAATTATATTTTCATGAACATGTGGGGAAGCAGAAAGTCCATACTGTGTTACATTTTGTTTTCTGTATGTTGCTTCAAAAGACACCTCTGTCAGTACCATTGAAAATAGAAACTTAAAGATATGCAAGTCATTCTGGAAAAGATAAAGCAGTTTTCTATATGACCACTCAACCTCTAACTGTTGTGATTACAGTATTGATCATGAGTTATGCATCCTAGTTTGAACTGTGACAATATATTATGACATTACAGTCATTAAAAATCCTATATTAAAGAGATCTGCTGGTATTAGAGACCATGATTTTGATTACCCCCCCTGTTTGTCGAAACAAATACATTATTTAAAATAATAATAAACAGTCTTATTTATGAAATCATGGTCTCTTTAAAAAAGTCAGACAGCTTGCTCTCAAAAAGGCACTGAAATCTGCCTGGATAGCTGAGTAACAATCTGATCTGAATTTTGCAAATGCTCCTGTGTCTTTTATTACAAGCAACCTTTGTAGTTTGTTGTTTGCAAAGCAAGCTCTCATGATTTGAAGCTGTCATGGCCCTTTCCCTCATACGTTTTTTGTAATCTACTAAAAACATCAAATCAATCCTCTGACTAGGGTCTTGTCTACAAATAATAGCAGTAAAAGGCTCACTTCACATGTTATGTAGAGGTCACCAGTACTAAAAATTCTTCCATATGGGTTTGAAACTCTAATTAGATTTATATGAGCAGGTTGTCCCTTTGTGGACCCACTAGGATCCTTGCCCTCAAACAGAAATCACTACAACCAAAGGCAGGACATGTTACAGCTACTGCCTTGAGTTTCTCCCATGAGGAATATAACAGCCTTAATTTTTAGATTTGTGAACCAGATACTGCTGCAGTAGGTCACAGACACCATTGAGCATGCTACAGCTTTGCCCTGCTACCTGTTTGAACTCATCTGTCCTAAGGGCTTTTCCTGAAAGCTCTGCTGCTCCAGCCATGGCCTGTCTGTGTCAAAAGTCTTCTGGTCAACAGAAAGATGTTTTGGTAAAGCATTACTTCTGCAAAGTATTTCACAGAAAGGATTTATTTTCTTCTGTGATGAAGTTGGTAAATTACAAGTCATGCCAAGCAGGAAATATCAAAGAGGTGCTTTTATATATACAGTCTAAATGGAAGTGGTAGACACAGCTCAGCTGTGGCAGACATTTCTCCCCAGCACCCTGATACTCTGCCTGTTTTGCTCATACTCCTGATGGAGATGGAGAACAGTAGGGATGACACTGAATGCTTAAGCTATGAACTTCCTAATTTTTCTTAAAAAGAGAAGTGAGTTAATTTATGTTCTAAAGGAAGTGGTTCCAAAACAACCAGAAAAAAAACCCCCACAAATCTAACTTTCTAATAGCCTGTTTTGGGCAATTTAAGAGGCCAAATCTTGAATAATGGTCTATGAACATAATTTAAACCTCTCACTTTTTATAACATAGAAATCCTGAAATAAAAACAGAGGACATAGCTACCACATCGTTCCAACCATCTCAAGTAATATCTCCTATGACTGGATAGTGTTTTATTATGACTAGAAGGAGAGATTTAATGGAATTTACAATATCTATCCTTAGATTTGTGGTTTACCCAGGAGATGCCAGCATTGTTCGCACTTAATGATAAAACCCGGGGGGAACTTCACAGGTTGCCTCTCCTTAATCTCCTCCTCTCTGTATAAATATATAAAAGGACTTTTTGCACCTTCTCACAGCAATGATGGTAAATTTATTTTAAATACTGTAGATTTAACAGCTGTAAATAACTGATGTCAACATATACATATAGCTGTCCTGGTACATAATGAACAAATACCCTATCATTTCTGTATTAAAAAGAAAACATAGGTAGTGAACATAGAGGAAAGCTGTGTATTACAGAGATCTAAATTTATGCTTTAGTCAGATTGTAGAGTCAGTCATTTCATACAATGACTGAAAATAGTAGAGAAGCATCACAAGATGTTTTATTCAAGTTATTTCTGTAGTAACATGCAAAACATTTTTTCTACATATATATTTTTTAAAAATAGGTAGTTTTATATTTATTTTTAAATTATCATAAATAATTGTAGTTTTTCCAGAAGCAATGTTTACTTTTGCAACTAAGACTAGCATGATCCTGGAAATTACACTTTGGCTTTATTTAGTGACATTATATCTGTTTTACATATCTTTGAACTACTATTACATTTACAAAATACTGATCTTCATCCACAGAAAACTGGACAAAGATGTTTCAGAGCAATGGGAAAGAGACAGAAGAACAATCATCTCAACAATGGTCATATGCATTGACTTAATGTCTGACTTGCCTGAAGTGTAATTGTGTTTTATCCTCATTCTTGCTGTGAAATTTGGGCTGTGAAGTCTTGCTGCATTCACAGTACAGTGTCATGAAATAAATCTTCAGGGGACAAATTCCAGATGGTAGTCATCTGGCTGAGGTGCTCTAGTAGCTGAAAGCTTCTTGGCTCTAGGACTGGTTTGGAGGGAGAAATTGGTGCTCTGGAGGAATCTGCTAAGACAATTTGTCTGGAAAAGATTTGATGTTAGTTTTAAGTTCTAGTGACAAAACCAACTGTCTAAAGCAGATGTTGTTGCAACTGAGGGCACAAGAGGCAACCAAACTGGGTGGACAGCTAATGTTCATCCTCAAAGAGTTGTGCATTATACTGTTTCATAACATTATAGACTCACAGGATATTAAGTTGGAATGAACCTAAGGATCTTCTGATCGAACTTCCAACCTTTCTTTGTAAAAGCATTGTCCAGACTGTGCATTCTTCCAAAGTAAAGGATAACTTCATGGTCAACAAATAAACTAGCCAGCTCCCATCATCATATGAGTATGATCTCCCATCTATGATAAAGGGCTATATTTGGTACTACCATTGGGATATTTCATTGACATGAGCTGCTGAAGCTGTTTTGTTTTTTTTTCATGGACTAGGATAAACAAAAGCTTTCTGAGATCAATTCTATATTAAATATGTTTTCAGCATGGGGGGGAAAGGAAGTAGCTGAAGAAGTACGTCTTTGTATCTCTCAGATACAGGGAGCTAAGAATGCAACGTGTGGAGACATTGGTGGTAACTGTTACAGAGAAGGGATGAAAACAGAATTTCAGTGGGAGTATGTAGCCTTTCTGAGAAGACACCACTGGAAATATGGTGCCTGACTCAGGATGTGTGACACCAAGACCTTACACTACCCAAATATGGAAAGTTCTCACTGGGAAGAACAGATTTTCTCTTCCTTCTGTAAGTGGCTGAATGAAATGAACAGAAAAGAAAAATACAATATTAAAACTTTTATTCAGGATTGGTGAAACCATAGTAACTAAGGGGGGAAAAATAATTTTCTATACAGTGTTGTGTATTTACACTTCCTTACAGAAGTCACTTAGACAACTGTTTTAAATAAAGAACAGAAGCTGAAATTACAAATCAGGCTTTCAAATACTGAAATGCCATATTGCCATGGAAAATATTTTGTAGCTGGACAGCTGTTTTGCCTTTATCCTTCAGATATCCACAAGGCTATAAAAAATTATCCATATTTAAGCACTTGGCTAATTTTCACAAATGTGAGAAGACTGCTGTTTGAACTTTATGGTGATTGAGTACTGTTCAACAAAGATCCTAAGCAGTTACACACACACGTGTTGATACAAATATCTCATGTTCCACTGTGATATGAAATTAAAAATACACTGTTGGTATAGTTAGATATTACTTGAACACTTAGATTACGAGACTTAGGACCTTTTTTGCATGTAAAGGGCCACATTCATTTTCCAGGTAAAAGTAGCCCAACTTTTAATTTATTCTATATTTTGTTGTAATAATTAACAAAGTTTCATCATCGTCTTAATTTTCAGGAATTTATTATGGAATAAAGAAGCATTTGAAGCTCCAATTCATTAATCAAAATAATAATTTGGTCAGCTAAAATCAACTAACGGATCTTGTGTATGTAGTTTCTGTTTTTTGTTGATGAACTCAATATTGCCTAATTTGTGAGCAGCAGCAATATTTGGTTGCTATAAAAATAATAAAAAAATTCTTATTACAGCATTAATATAGTCTTGATATTTTGGAGCTATTATTCTCTTTGAAAAATTTGGTCACTGGGTCTAAGCTTTTCCCAATTGCCTTTGGTTTCTTCCCTGCCTTATACAGGGAATCTACCAGCTATCCTCATTGTGATTTCCATACCTTTTGAAGAGTAATAGCAATTACAGGAAGCACCCATAATGCCCATGCTACTCTGGACTATCACAAAATTTCTGGATTTTTTGCACAAAGCTCTTTATTATGTAGCTATGGAATTACTAAGCTACTTTGATTTTATTTTTCTAAACAAATTTCTAGTCTCTCTGCTGAAAAAGTCTAAGCTCTAATACAAATATCCAGGATGAGATATTTATTTTTGATATTTTTAAGACTGATAATATTTTGGAGGTGAACAATTTTTCCATGACTGGGATCCACTAAGCACTTATGAAATGAGCCTAGGCTCCACCAAGATGTCCCTTGGCAGTGATTGGGTATAAGATCTAGAGGGAAAATGCCATTTTTGCTGTATAAATAAACAACAGATGAGGGCAGGCAACCATGGGCCCTGGTGCTCTGGGAAAAATCCAGCAACAGCTTCATTTGTGCAACTAGACTAGAATTACCCTAACAATAGTGTATTCACGATGGATAACCACAGAGTGACAATATGATGATGAAAGCACTGCTCTGTAGGAGCTGGTACAGACAAATCAAGCTGGTGGATCTGGCACTCTTAGGATCTACTGGCACCTCTCCCTGTATCACAGAGCTGCACATCAGTAGCTCCAGCAGGGGAAGAGCTTTCACACCTACAGCTGGTCTGCACCTTTCTGATAAAGAGACGTTTCATCACAAAAATGGCAATTCATCAAAGATGGAGTGTTTTGACAATAGAAGATAAGTTTGAATGCATTTGCAAAGCCTTCCCTGTCTCTACCCAGTTGTCTCTGTCACATCCTAAACCCTGGAAGAGGCAGTCCTCTTCAGTCAGGATGTGCTGTTGGACTCACCCTTGGTTTTCTGTCAGCTCCCCAGCAACTTTTTAAAATCATACTGTGTGACTGCAGAGTGGGCAATGAACTGCCCAGGTGGATATCTGAGAGTCTGAAAAGCCTGATAATCTCAGCTTCCGCCTGTCAATGCTCAGCCTATCTCCTGGCTCCTTGTCAGGGACTCATGGATAAACCTGAGCTAGAAATTTCTGTTCCTTGAGGTTCAGTCAATCCTAGCTTAATTTTACGTGAAAGCTTTTTAAGTTAGATGTTTTGATGGTTTTAAAAGAGAAAAAAATACACATAATTCTAAATTAATCTTTTAACTGTCTTCTAGAAGTTTTCTCCAGCGAATGTCAAAGCTGAATTTTGAGATGCTCAACACATAACCTTCTTCTGTGGATGCAATTAAAAACCTAGTTAACCGGGTGGAACCATGAGTACAGCACTGCTACTTGTACTATAGAGCTGTAAGGCCTAGTTCTCTATCTCAAATAAGGTAAGATTTTCAGACATGCCTAGGTTGCCTGTGACATTGTATTTTATAATTATTAATTTTAGTCTTTGTAGAGTCAGCAACAACTGTTGAGGTTATACAGATGTAAATATTTTATAACAGAAATTAACTGGAGGTATTATTTGTATAAAATAGCTATTTATTTAACACATTTTTATCTGTACCTTATCTTTCCTTAGTTTATGTATTGTCAAATACAAAAAAACCCCATAATGCACTTTTTATTATATGAGATTTGGCCAAATATGCAAATTATACTTAAAATTACCCAATATTATCCACAGTTTTACTGTAATTGCATTGCCTATAATATTACTAAGTTTTAACCATTTTGGCTGAAATAATTCAGGCTGGTTCTTTGCCTTAGGATACAATTTTATATAATGGGTCAACCAAAGAAATACAGCTAATGAGGCTGGGGAACTTATGTGGGTTTTCTATTGTAGCCTGGCAATATTTTTTTTTCTGAGAAATGCTGGTGCCTTGAAGCAAGAGATGGGAATTGTGAACCATGGGACTGAGGATCTGTTGGTGAAGGAGAAGAAAATGCTGAGATCTGGTGAGAGCTGGAGGGACGGAGGGTATCAGAGGCTAGATGGGTGAAAAAACAACAAGCAACAGGTTAAAACCCATTCAGGTGAATAAACATGAACTGAAGGGAGGAGAGATTTGAGTGGACAGCTGGTTGTGGCTGATGCAGAAGAGCTGGAACAGCAGCATATGAGAGGGAATTAAATGGGAAAGTGGTTTGGAATTAGGCTGAGAGCTGGACTCAGATGGAGAGCCCAAAGCAAAGAAGATGCTGTACAAAAGGCAAAGTGGAGACCAGACTGAAAGGCAGGGTGAAACATATTGGTGGTGAAAAGGAGGACAGCCTTGTTATCTGTCCCCATGGAAAATCTGTAACACTACTTCAGCAATGTTGTACTCCTTTCTTTGCTATTTTAGATGGATGGTACTAATGTACTCCTGCTATCTATTATTTTGTCAGCAAAAGATATGGGTCTTAAAACTTCCTTTTCTGTTACAGAGTGTAAAGACATGTGAAACCAGAAGCAGTGACAGAATTTCTAGGTTTTCAAATTCCTCTTTCAAAACTCTAAAAAATTGTATGAGGATCCATCTAAAAACACTCTGGTAAAGCCATGCATGGAGAAGTTAGAAAATATAGAAATTAAGGGGTTTTTATGTAATAGTAATCCACCTGCCCTGTAAATATTGTTATGATGTAATATTTACTTGTGTAACTAGTAAATAAATAAAACTTAAAAAAAATGTTCCTTTTTTTTCTTTTTTTTTATTGTTTTATTTTTCTCTAAAGAACTATAGTTTTATTCATTTATTAGATGAAAGAATATGCTCCCAGGATGACTCATGGTGCTGTGTTGACAAAAGCCCCTGCAACTAACTAGTTCTCATTTATTCTGTTGTAAAAGTGTGAAGGCTTTCACAAATATGGTGGAGGACAATATCAAATATACTACTCATGCCCATAAAAAGAATTATGGGAATAGTTGGAGTGTTTCAAAGAATTTCACAAATCCACATTTCTAAGAAGAAATAATTATTTTTTTAATGTTTCTTTAAACAGGTACCCTGCACAAATCTGTTTAGCAGAATCAGTGAAAATTCCTTGGCACCCCAAGAATATGGAAAAGTTATTTTGTCTTCATCTTTCTGGCAGCAAAATACAACATGGCTATGACAGCTGAGTCATTTCTAGAATTGGGAGAAGAGCTGGGAAGGATAAGGAAGGTTTCACAGGCTGTGGATAGAAAGAAGAGCCTCTGAGAAGGGTTTGTGGGATGAGAATCAACACATCAAAAACTGCTTACACAGAAAGCGCTGTTGTTACAAAGATGCTATGGCATAATTCACATCTTCTGGAAGTCAAAAAGACAAGATTTCTACTGAGCCATATGAGATTTCTGGTAAGCCATGTGATCCCTCACAATAATGCAGTTTTGGGGCAGTATTTCAGCACAAATGTGTGATTTTGAAGTACAGTGGTCTCACCATACTCTGTATGACTTGGAGAAAAAGGCCTCTTATAATCATTAACCCATTAGTTTTCCTGAAAGTTAATGAAATGCACAGAAATTTTTATATATATCACTAACCTGTAGGTTCTTATTGTACTAGTGATGCTTCTGAAATTGGTGAACATTGCAGTAAGTCAATACTGATTCTGACAGGGGAAGGAAAATTACCCCAAATCTGCAGTTCAACCTAGAACGCAGAACTAGAAGTTCTGTGGGTTAAGTGCATGTTATCACAGGCAAACATGTTTACTTATCTCTAATTTTGCTTTATATTGCAAAAAACAGTGCAATTTCCACCTTAATATTTCTTTACTGTCCTAATGTTTTATGAAAAGTCTTTTTTTACCAACAGGGCAGGAACAAAATAATCTGCATATATACCCACAAGGTTCTATCACCAAGAGCTAAAAGGTCTGTTCTTATAACTCATGCTGATGAATTTAAAACAATACAACCCAATTTCTATTTCATAGTAATTAAAATGTTAATTCGGTAAGAAGTTTTGCTACTTTTCTTAAAAGATTTACATTTCAACATGTAAATATTGGATTTTGAAAACCAGCAGCCTCACAGTGGGATAAAAAATCTGTGAGCCTGGATAATAGCTTTAAAACATTCAGAAGCAACAACAAAATACATTTTTGGACATGCCAGAAGGAGTTAACTGTGATTAATTGCTTTTTACTCCAGCTTATTTAACGATTAAGATTTCTGTCTGAAGGAATTGTCAGTATAAAACAATATATCAAAGTTTAAATATCAGTAATAAAATGGTACAGGAAGATATTCTGTGACTACTTAGAACTGAAAGCATTTTATTGAAAAAGGCCTTGTTTTATTTGGCAGCCATCCATGACCTCCTACTGTTGACAAAACTAGCAGCAATTCCTATTTGAAGTGTACCAGAAGATGATCCTGCTCAGCAGAAGCTGCTGCTTTAGAGCATTTACAGGATTTATCTCTAAATTAATATTTTCATCGAACACTCTCACTATACACCTTACATAATCTTTAAATTATAGGAAAACGCTAGAAGGGTGTTCTGAGAGTCGGCTGCTGAAGTAATGCCGGAGATTTATAGCTCTCTGAAGTCGGCATTTGTGACTGACCTACAGCACACCAGGGCTGCTATTTCCCTTTCCTGATTCATGATAAGTGCAGCTGTCTCCAAATAAGCCTCCAGAGCCCATTAATGCCCAGTTCATTCCCTCATGGTAAATATGCACATCTCTAGCTTCACTTTTTAATGCTCTGTTGCTGTTAAGTTGAATAGAAAATAAGGTTTTCTACTTTTCCCCTCCTTTAAAAATAAATTTTTTGAGCACCAAGGTAGTAATGCCTTTGAAGACTCCAGTTTATACATTTTATTTCTGTCTACATAAGTATTAAAGAAGAAAAGAAGCTATTTATTCACTAAAGACTGCAAAATCATATTCATTGCTTGATGGATTTTTAATCTTTCTTAGTCTGGTCCCCTAGCTTCCTTGCATTTGTTGTGTGGAGAACACACAAGATACAACTAATTAAAAAATTCATTTGCAGGGTGATATGAAGGTAAATAATAAAAGGAAAGAGAATACACGTTTAAAATGTTAAAAAAAAAAAAAGAAGAAAAAAACCAAAAAAAGTCAACGCATTTGTCATCCCTGCCTCAATTTATTTTTCATTAATAAAATATATATTGTTTTCCATTTGGAAAATTTACTAGCGGTAACACATTCAGCAGGCAGCTTTGTCTCTTTAGAAATGAAGTCTTTGTTTAAGCACTGGCGGTGGTTTTGTTTTGTGGGTTTTTTTGTGCCATTGTCTGATCTGTCAGATTGGATGAGCATGTGTGTTTAGGGGTGTAAAGATGTGCGGCCACACCTGCTGTGCAAAGCTGTGAACTCACAACTCTCCCGACCATTAAAATGTGTTGCGCTCCGAGCCCCTTTGCTGTGATGGAGCTGCTGGTGGTTACGCGGCTGAAGTGTCACAAGTGTCACAAGTGTCAGGCCTCATTACAGTCACCATAATCGCTCTGAAACAACCTCTCATTTTGACCATTTAATACTGAATGGTAGGAAATTAAAGGCTAGATACCTAATAGATGTTGTGATGTTCAATTGGTTGTTCACTGGATTCGAATGCATGAAACAAAAATTTAAAAACGTCTCTTGATAATGTCAGTTGTTTGTCTGGACTCCAGTTTTTTGAGTTGTACCAATAACACCATAGAAACAGGTGACAAGGCATTGAGATGACATTTTAGCAAGTGATCAGTTTCCTTAGTGGACTTATTTTTGTAGAGTTATAGAACATGACATATTTAACAAGCCAAAATAATTCCTTAAGCCTATGCTTTTTCCACATTAATATCTTACTAAAGCCTTTGTTTTCAGTGCTGCACTGGGCTTAGCTTTCAATATTTATTATGTTCAAGGAGAAATATATAAATCTTGATTAATGTTTGGATTGCAGGTTTTATATTAGCTGATTACAGAGACAACAGCAGTAAAACTTGGACCAGATTATTTCTGAGTTCTTCAATGCTAAGAGGGGTTCAAGCTCCCTCTGGTTTGAGGCATGTCTGTACGGTGGTTACAATATCTTTCAGCCACTATTTGATTCTTACAGTTAATTTTATTCACAGAGGTGAAAAAGTAATGACTTCAATAAGAAGTCAGAAATACAGGCAGAATATAGAAATATCAATTCTGTCAATAATTCAAATGTTAGATGGGATGTATATTTCACTTGGCTCTATGTGGCACGTTGAATTCTTCTGAACACATTTTCTCACTATAAGTCATATATTTGACTTTTATTTTTCCTCACAAAGTTACTTCTCAGCAAATGTCTGTCAATGGTTTTGGAGAAATTTTCACTACAGCCAAGTTATGGGCAATCATCACTGATTAAATAATACATCTGATGATCTTAATGAAATTATGGTTATGTAAAACCTACATCTGTTGTCACTCTTTTAATATCATACAGCCCACCACAGGATTACTCGATTCTAATCTAGATGGGTCTTTTTAGGGACCTTAGACCTGTATGGCCTCATTAATTCAGATGGTACGTGACAGTTCAGAGGTTTCTTAAACCAGCCATAACCTGCATAAACAGACTTCTGTGCCAGCTTGAGATGCACGCTGTTAGCAGGTTAGATTTTCTGTCTTACACCTGAAGTTGTCAGGGAGCAAAACTGAAGTACATGGACTCAATTTTCATCCTGAATTTTAGGAAAGAGCACACAATGCCACCCTCCCACAACACAACAAAGGGCAGGAAAGCTTACAGGATCACCTATATAAATGCTCCAGGGCCATCCAAAATGTATCAGGTACTGTTAAACCACATAAGAGAGGATAAGAATATGAAAATTAAGGAGAAAAATACAGAACTTATAAAAAATAAAAATAGTTCAGGTGTATGCTGTCTTAAGTTTGACCTCCCTCATTCTTCCTATAATCTCCCCACCCAGAACTGCTGTTCTACATAAGCAATGTTTGTTTGCTTTTTTCACCTTCTCTGAAAACCATTAACACTTGCCATTTGTCTGAGGTCCCGTTCTCTTCTTCTACTGACCTCTCTATTTCCCCTTTCCAACCAAAAATAAATCTCATTTTCTCACAGCAGGCGTGATACCCTCCGCAAGGGTGTTACATCACTCTGAAGAACAACTGTACCCTGTCACAGAGATAACAAAATGAATTACTAGGTGCTAACACAGCTATCTTCTTTACAGCTAGACCAGAAATATGAGTTTTAAACCTTTAGAACACACAGAAAACCACTGGTACACGGTTAGCTAAATATACTCAGGATTCATATTTTTTTTCCTGTGTCAAAAATGTGAAGGATTCACAGAAAAAGATTATGGATGGGTTGTCATCAGTTTGCTCTCACATATAGACCTGGGGAGAAGGTAGCACAGTGCTAAGTGAATGATCTTGCTCAGAAATTGTGTATGACCAGTTTAGCCATGGATTAACTCACCTCCAGAGAACATCTTTTAAAAGCACAGTTCCTTTAATGTCCTATTTTCATGATAAATGGGTCCAGTACCCTGCAGTAGAGTCCCTAAAGGACAGACAGTAGCAAACTTTCCTGGCCATAGCCCTAAAGAAAGTTTTATTTTAACTCGTTGAAACAGAAGAACTGTATTTAGCAGTGACAGAATAAAGATGAATTAAAACCTATATCTTTTGTTGTCTCGAGACCCATGCCCTTGAGCTTCTGAACTGCTGTGAACTCAGTTACGAGTGACTCTGAAGTGATCTTGCACTCTGCTTTGATGAGATAAATATAATAAACTTTGGTAAAATAAATAGAACAACTTATGCCAAATGAGGTTAAAGGGCACAGAAAGTCCATGAACATCTATGAAATTTAAAATTCACGTATCACCTGAATTTTGCAGCTCAAACTGATCTTTTTGGAAAATTAGGAAAAATAAAATTACAATGAGGGGGGTGAGACCCTGGCCCAGGTTGCCTAGAGAAGCTGTGGCTGCCCCATCTCTGGAAGTATTCAAGACCAGGTTGGATGGGGCTCTGAGCAACCTGGTCTGGTGGAAGGTGTCCCTGCCCATGCAGAGGGGTAGAACTGGATGGTCTTTGAGGTCCCTTCCAACTCAAACTAGTCTATGATTCTATGGATAGACAACAATTAATTAATTAGGTCAAATAAAATGGAAAGTAGAGAAGAAAAAGGAGAACTAGGGTTCCACAGAAACACTCCAGAATTTCCAGATTAGGGAAGTGAAGCCTACAGGGAAGAACATTTAGTAATATTATAAATAGGCAGTTATTGATAGTGCTGGGCTTTTACATTACTACTGGAAATGTGCACAACTCCAGAAAGAGTTTCTTGCTGCAGCATAGCTGTGAAAGTGGAATAATTTTCTACCTCTCTGACTTCATGTTTGCTGTGGAGAGCAACAAAAGCACGATGGCTTCAAATAAAAAAGGGCTTGCACAAGTGAGTATGAAAGAGGTACCATTCTCCCAGAATCTGTGGTATCCTCAAAGGGACACACCAGTCACTGTGAGCTGAGCAGCCAGAGAACAGGGGCTGCCCCAGTTCTGCTTCAAGACACTTTTACCACTGGTTTAGAGGAAACGAGATGAGACTGGTCTTAAAGAGCCTAAAACTCAGCCCCTCATTAGTAAATGGCTATTTAACTGCCAAAATCAAGCCTTTTACACTTCTGGAAGACAAATTATACATTTTGAAACTCAGACTCTGGGGAGAAAAAAATCTACTAGTGTACTGTTGGAAATTATAGGAACATATTTTTTAAAAAAGCCAACAAAACCCAAAAACTCCCATCTAACTTAAACAGGA
This sequence comes from Apus apus, assembly GCF_020740795.1. NCBI lineage: Eukaryota > Metazoa > Chordata > Aves > Apodiformes > Apodidae > Apus > Apus apus. The sequence continues at coordinate 75,463,916 of NC_067312.1, read as the reverse complement.
ATTATAAATAATATTAACACCATTTACTTTTTTTTTTTTTTTTTAATTATTCTCTCCAGTGGAGATATCATTACCTCTTTATTGATTTTCAAGTTGAATGAAATTTTAGCATCTCTGAAGGATCAGGGTTATATTCACAACAGAAAATGCAGGTACAGCTGCCATATAATCAAATAATCTACAATAACCTGTAACCTGGGAAATAAATTAATGCTTCCCTTTTTAAAACACTTTGAATGTGTTATTGCTGCTAACCACAGTTTAAATTTTATAACTTTTGAGGGAATGTTAAGAAACTGTTCTACTTTCTACAAGGTAGTCAGATTAATTTTAAAGTAAAATGAATTAAATTAGGGATACCATGTTGATATTGCAAGGAAATATTTAAATCAGAATGGAAGAAAACTGTTTTTCAGTCAAATTTTGTTTTTGTTTTTAATTATGTCTCAGTTTCTCCACTTAAAAATCTTATGTTGGGGGATTCAGCTGCCTAGGAATGTTCTTTACTTATTTAAAAGCACACTTTTATAATTATTTTATTCCTGGCTTCCGTGATTTGTGCACAATTCACATCACCATTGCTCTGTTCTAAAAGTTCTGAATACATATTATAATTTACATAAGAGATACATAATGTGATTTGGTCTTTTTGCATGAAGTTAATGAAAACGTATGTTAAACAGCAGATTACTAAACATGAACATGTGTTATTAGTTTATGGAAAATATCAACAGTTTTTGAAGGCCATTGTATTGGTGATAAGTATATTTAAATTTGGTAACAGGAATCAATATTCTGACTTATATTTTTATGTGCCAGATTAGTCTTTATATTTGTTTTGATAGAAAAGCAGGCAACAGCCTATTTCATGGACAATAAATTCAAGATAGTAATGAGGAGATAGTATTGCCTCAGCTAACTGCACACAGATTGGAGGGTCACATATTTGACACAGATCTAGTATGGCCCTTAATGAATCTATATACTTGATTAGAGTTACTGTCTTCTATAGCACTAAATAGCTTTGCACAGAAAACTAGCTCATTTCAAACAGCGTTAAGAGAGTAACTCAGTTCTAAAAGAAAATAACCTTTAGAAATTTTCAAACAGGTTCTAAATTTCTTGTGAATTGCTTCCAATAATTTCCTATACAAAAAGCTCACAGAGATTCTTTACTCGAGCATTTGGAGACAAAAAAATCTCTAAATACAAAATCCTCAATGAAACAATATGTGGCATAATAATAACAATAACAATAATAACAATATTCATAATAAATAATAATAACAATAATAATAATCTGTAGTATTTTAGCCTGAAATCACTATATTACCTGCTTTTTTTTCTTTTCTTCCTCAATTTTTTTTCCTTTTTTTACAATTTTTTTTTCTCTATTTTTTCCAATGAGCAAAATTCCCCTTTCTCTCATCCAGCTTTCACACCAGGTGTCAGTTTCCCATTTCAAGATCTTGTCTTCTCTTCCAAAGTATTTGTCTCCATTTTCCAATTTCTCTTTTTTTCCTATTTTCACTGTTCTGTTATAGGTTGCCTATTCAGCAAATGTAATTTTCCATTAGGAAATGTAACTCTCTTCCTCCATTAGCTTTCATAAGCATTCACATTAAATAAAAGCCAATTTGGAGGGTGAAAATATTGCTCCACAAAGATCAATAGCAGATCTTGTCCTGGGTCAGGACTTCAGCCTAGGAATGTAGGTGGCATCATCAACAATTTCAACCTACAAAATAAGACTAGGCTAATAATTCAGAAAAATGTATTCCTATCTCTAATTTAAAAGATCACAAATGACTCATGCCCTATTCTAAGCCATTTCCCAATAAAGCTGCACGAGTAGCAAACCATGCATGTCACATATGGAATCTGCATAAAATAAGAATAATAGGGTGCAATTTGTAATTCTTTACAGGTGAACTATCCAACATGTAAAGAGCAATTTCCAGCTGAGACAAGCTTAGCTTGGCTAGGAAGATAAACCCTTTCTGGCTCAACCTACTAAAGCTGCTGCCTATGCATGAAGCAGAGACCCATTTTGAGCTGTAGCTGTGGCAGCACACAGAGCAAACACAAGATGTACAGGATATAGTACAAGCACAGTTTGGGATAAAATACCAGTTACAACATCTAACCTCAGATTACAACAGAGATGTGTTACCTCAGATTCTATCTGTTTTGTAACAGAGCCACAGGACAGATCACAATCAAATTTGAAAAAAAAGCATATAGGTAACACACTTCCCTTGATGCTGTCTGTCCTTATGTTTATAAATCTCAGGATAAATAGCTGTTTTCCTATCTAGATAATTTTTGTCACTGGTCTTGATGGATACGAGCCTGAGAATGACCACTTTAGTGATACCTGTCACATGCTTTTTCTTTGCTTTGTATTCTGGGTAAAGAAAAAGATTTGCTGTGCCATTGTACACTCTTAAATGTCTACTTCCAGGCCAGCTGTGTGAATACGAACAGTTGGAATATGATTTATTCCTCTTTGCATCACCTTGGCAATGTGTTAAGGACAAGTGTTTGTCTTCTACTAAAATATCTCTATCTCACTTTTACAACTTTACAGCATTATGCTGGAACACTATTGATAGACTGTTTTTTTATTATTTTTTTAGATTTTTTTTTAATTCCAGGTTACTTTTAATTTATGACTTTTTGGTTTCTCTTCATGCCCTTTTACAAAATATCACCACAGAAAGCGTTGCCATAAAGCAGCTGGCATGGCCTGCACCCTCAGTCACTTTGTCTTCCAGACACAGAGGTGACATTTTTCTCTGTGGTTGATAACACAGGCCTTTTATGTGCAGAGTGGTGGTCCCTGCTTCATTCACCACCAGGGCTTATATTTTTCTGGGGATAAGAAAGTATAAAAAGAGAAAAAAACAAAATGAAAAAGCTATTTCAGAGAACCTTTCTCCCAGAACCTTCCCCCCCAAAAAACAGCAAAGAAACCCCAAACAAAACAGAGTTCGGAACTGAAACATGGGAATGGGCAATTACTAGAAATCTTATTGGTCTCACATTTAAATGATGGGCCAAAAAACCACGACTTTTCAGCAAAGCAGACAGAGTTACAGAACAGCCCATTCTATACTGGATCATAGTTTCACTTTTAAAACATCATTCCCATTTCAGAACCTCTTGCAAAGAGATGGTATTCTCAAAACATAGGCTTTTAGGATGCATGGGTTATTCCTCCATCTAATATTCAGCCACAACTGGATGAGCTGTGCAAAATTGAAAACAAGATTTCTAAGAAATGATATTATCAGTTCGGAGCCAAGAGCAACAGTGAATGCTGGGCCTAACCTGTTTCTTTAGATGTAATTTTTCTGACACATGCCAACTGTAATCTCCCTTTTCTTACTGTTTCCAACAAAGCCTCGTTGTGGAAAACTAACTCCAATGGAGATTAACTGATTTACAATCAGGGAATCATTTCCACTATCTCTTTACATTTATCATATAAGTTGTAGAGCATGACACAGGTAAAATCCTGTTGCCGGCTTTGAACAAGTGAACATTTCTATTGCCCATGCTACAAACCAGTAGGAAAATGTTTAATGTAACAGTGAAGTTCAGTTTTTTACAAGCTCTTTGCCACAATAAATTTTTGTGTTCGATATCCTGCATTTTTTTTCTCCAAGAGAATAAAGCATTACTCTCTGTGAGTGATCATAATCTATTTTTCTGTCCTAGCAGGGATACATTAACCAGGAAGCACTCTGCACACGTTTATATTTCTTAGCATAGAAAAGACAACCAGACATACACCATTAAAATATATCAATGAAAAATAACGTCTTCCTTTAAATTAACTAATATCTACGTTTAATGAAGCTCAGTTTATAGTGATTTTCTGGATGAAGTGCTCTTCTTTCAGCCTAATTATGTGCACAGCTTTCAGACAACAAGGAGTGTCTTTAACATTAGATAAGAACCTAGGCTTTTATCTCAATCAATAGTCTTTAGCCTTTGAACTCGTGTCAGAGGAAGACCAGTCCGTCACATTCAGTTCTACCTGACCTCTTTCTTCTTAATGCACACTGCCATTTCCAGAAGGAAAACACACAGATATGCCGCATACAAGCAAGCAAACTATTTAGGGCATTTTGTGTACAGAGGGATGGGATCTTTTATGGCTGTAAAAATGTGTGACTGTAATGATGATGTTAAAATTTTCTTGTTTCCTTTCACTGGGCTTTGTGTATCTCAAAGGAGCCCCATATGGTGCTCTTTGTCCGTGTCATTACCTCGTTACAGCCGCTGTCTGCTCGCCAAAGGTAGAACGCTGCAGCTGTAGACAGCGATACAACTGGAATTGTCTAAGGTCAACAGTGCCGTAATTACTTTAAAATGTCAGCGTACAATAAAATACAACAGTTCATCTGGCAGAAAGCAAATTAGCTTTGACCATAGCGTAATTACCCTTTTCTCAGCACCATTAGAAGAGATCAAATCTCCACATTCAGTGTTTGAGGAAAGGCCATCAGAGTACACTCTACCTGACAAGGATGCACATTTGCCATTTTGAGATGTAATTAATTGTCCCTATAATAGAAATTTTTATATTTGACTCTGGAATTGAAATGTGTAATAACCTGGCTTCTTCATATTTAACCATTTCTACTCTGAATAGATACGCATTGCAAAGTGAAACTAGGTGGTATCAACACAATGAAAATGTATTAACCACTCAATCAATCAGCAAAAAAATGAAGCAAAGTTATTTTTACCAATTAGCTTAAGCTTAATTGGTCAGCCTCTGATCTCATCAATGCGGGTGTAAATCTGAGATAACTTTACTAAAGCAAGTAATATGACTCTGGGTTTATACAGGTTGCTTTAGCTTTGAGATCCAGTTCATTATGTTGTATAGGCTGTAAAGTTTTACCCCAAGGAGAAAATAAATTAAGAAACCAAAAGCACTGAACACCATAAATAAATAATTACATTTCCAAACTACTTTCTCCAAATTTATGTTTTTGGTCTCATTGTTAATTTAAACTGAACCTCACCAGCACGTATTAGAGGCCACCTTCAAAGCCTGATCCCAATCTGAACTTAAGCCATAAGCTCTGGCAATGGAAGAGGGATGATGAAGACTCCCTCATCTGGGATGTTGAGACAAATCTCTCATATTGAGCCAACTACTTTGTCCTGGGGTCTTATTAACAGAATGTTTACATATATGTTCACCAGTGATGTAGTAATCTGGTTAAACAGGGAACAAATGGCAAGAAGCGGACCAGTGACAAAGGCTGCTGCTGGGCAAAGTGATGTGCCTTGCATGCATGTTTAATTTCATTTCTGCTAAAGAGTTTTGAGGAAGGTCTTAGCAGTTTCAAAATTACTTGCAGTTTCTGAGCAGTATTCAGCTTTACATTTGAATGTGGATTCCTATGAAATAGCTGTTTCGTGTCAGAGGTCCCTCATAGAGTATTTAGGGAGTTCCACCAAACAGAAGACATTCATACTCATTGTGCCACTGGTTTTATTTATGTTTGTTGAATTTAAAATTGTAGTGTGTTCTTTTGACTCTAGAATAAAAATATGGAAGGTTTGGTTAAAATAAAAACCTCTGAATGTGACAGGAAAGAAAAAAATATACTGTAGTGCATGATAGAAATACTGGAAAGCACATAAATATTGTGGGTTTTTTAATAGCTTTGCTTTTGAAAGCATATATTGTTATACATATATTTTTGAAGTGCAATACAGCAAATAACACCTTTAAAACTAAAAGAGCATCTGGACATAGTTGTTAATTCTCACTGTAATACTTTGACAGGTTCTAACCAGCTCATCTCCCTACAGTATTTGCCCTGTCTCAAGTGTCACTTACAAGTTCTTGGATCATAATTATACAATGATATTTATACACACAATATGAATGCAAACAAAGCTTGTTTCCACTGAAACGAATTCTCAGCAGGACAGGGAAAACTGGTAAAATCCTGACTTTTTGCCTTGCTTAAAAAAAAAAAAATAGAAAAAAGAAAATAAGGGGGGTATGTGAGGGGAAGAGACAGAATTGCAGATCTCTTGGGCTTTGCCTGCTTTGTGTCCACAGCCAAAGTAAATGTGTGTCACTGCATATACACGTGCATGTTTGAGGGTATTACTGAAGATCTAATTCAGCTTTCCACATCATTGGATCTGTAGCTCAATCTTACTCATGTACTCATCAGCACTTGCACTTAGAATGGAAAGTTAATGGAAACTCAGTGCAGTGAAGTGGGAATGAGGAGTAAAACACAAAAAATAAATAAAGTCAAATCACTAAAACTAAGTCAGGATAGAGCTCAGCTCTTTATGTCATTTTCAACGTCTGTGTGTAAATGGACTTATAAGCAATGTAAATTTAAAATGTCTGATTCTACAGAATAAAAAGGATAATTACTCAAAGGATCAAAATATAGTTCTAAAATCAAGGACAACAGAAGTACAGTGACAGAAATATCCAATAAAGCAATAGTAGAAAAAGAGAGGATAAACAATGATGAGAGATGAACATATCCCATATTTGTTGGAAGTTTGTGAATGAACACATATTAGTATCACATTATGTCATTAATATAATTTAGCCAGAATTTTTCTACCGATTGCAGGATGTCCCGGATTTGCCTTCAGGGACACAGGGGAATACGGAAAGAGCAGAAACAAGAAAATATTGCACCAGCCACATCAGACAAAATATGAAAAACTGGCAACAGTACCATCCCTTATCTCAACAATCATGATGAAAAAAAACAGTTGGGAGCAGACATCAAACGAAGATGTATTGATCTCATGTGTGTATATCACTACCATAAAATCGGTTCAAATCAAACAAGTATAACTGTATGTTCAATTGCCAATGAAATCCAAACTCTTCAGACTATTTGTCTGGGCCACACTGATACAAGGCAGAACACAAGACCAGAATACACAGAACCTGTTCCTCACTGGGCCTGACTGAGGAGCAGTTGGTTTGAAACAGCAAAAAGTTTTTCTTTTAACACTGACATTTATGCACATTCCTGAAGAAACTTCTCCTGGTCTAGGTTCTGCATGAGAGCAAAATGGTTTTGACTTTTTGCTTGATTTCACCTCTTAAAGCCTTAAAGATTGTCCATGCAACAACAGCTCATTTGCTTAATTCTCTGCTATCAGGTATGGTTATATGAGGACTTACACTGGGAAGGGAAATACTGACAACTCTACAGCTATGAAATAATGTATCCAAAACCATTTTTTTTTTCTTTAATCAAGTTTTAAAGTATTCTATAGATACGTAGGACAAAAACTTAGGACAAATGTAATTCACGTCCCATAAAATCATGGGAAACACATTACCCATCTCATGTTTTTCTTTTCTAGGTGATTACACATGTTCTCCCACGCAGTGTCTTCCTGTGGTTTAGGTACACGGTTTCCTTTCAAGATTCCTGTAGAGTGGAAAGGAAAGGGGAGAAAAAGTTCATTGATAAAAGAAAATGTCCATTGGATGCTGTTTTGCATTACCTTATCCAAGATGTCTTCCTTAGGTTATGGCCTTATTCAATTATTAATAACTCTTTCAGGCAGCTGAATGAAGATTAGACTTCTCCAAGGCTCTGATCTCAGACAAAAATCTTAACTCCTTTCTTCCTCTAAGAAGTTGTCCTGGTTTGAGCCAGGATGAAGCCAATTTTCCTTTTTACTGTTTTTTTTGGTTTTTTTTAATTCAGCGAGCTTTCTTTTAACTAGCAACATTCTGTTCTAGCTAGGCTGATAAGACATTGGAATGTTTTGCTAACTGCTGGGGCTTCGAGGTCGCACCTTCGCTCTGCCAGCTCAGACACTACGGGGAGATCTATGACCCGCCCCGTAGGAGGCTGAGTGAGACAGACAGCAAAACTGGCCAGAGATATCTACTGGCGTAGATATATTCTATATATCTACGTAAGCTCAGAGGAAGGTCAGAGATCACAGAAGACAACTTCCTTCCTGCTTCTTCTTCTTCCCTTCTCTTCCATCCATGCCTGGCGTCCGGAGAGGACTCCGTCCATCCATCACTGTCGACCCTTAGGCTGGAGCTCTCCTGACCCTCATCACTCTCCGCTCTCCAGCAGCAGCTCCAGGATTTCTCGGAACTGCTCCAGCTTAGGGGAGTGTGGTGGGAGTTGCTGGGGGTGGGGGGAGGCAAGAGGCTCTTGCACATACCTGAACATATCTGTATATAATTGTATATATTTTCTTATATCATTAGTGTTTAATTAAAGCTGTGTAGTTTAGTTTTCAATCCAGAGAGTCTCTCTCTTTTTCTCTCTCTCCTTCCCTACCTGGGTGGGAGGGGGACGGGATCGAGAGCATTGTTGTCGGACCTGAGTCAAACGGTGACAGAAGTAGTTATAGAAAAAAGGAATTTTAAGTGTCCATATTCCTAGGTCATCTGGCTGGACTGTCAATATTTAGTTATCTGAATTACAAGGACTTCACATGAAGAAGTGCAGACTAGAATATAAGACTATAGATTCTATTCTTTTTTCCCCAAAGGTGACTAGGTCCATCCTTCTGGCATTCATGGTTCATATACCCATGTAAAATATTACATGTAAAATGTTACAAAGCCTCAATTTCAGATTAAATTATTTACCTTGGTCAGGTTTTAAATACCTCTATTAGAAGTATTTGAAGTTATTTTAAAGGGATGATCAGAACAGCACACACCTAAACCATACTAATAAGTTAATATTTACACATGCATATGTACGTACATTTACACAAGTCTATGCACACACATTATGGAAATACAGTAGTTTTAAAATGGATTAATCAGCTCAGGTAAATCAGCCTACCATTTCCACTGGCAAAAAATTATGTTGCATTTTACTCTGCACCTCATTTCCGAAATTACCCTTTGCAATGAAATTGAGATCCAGCATCTGATGATCCAGCTCTACTTGGTGTTTGTTTAATGAACAAATACACTTCAGATTGCTGATAGGTATCAACTTAGAAAGGAAGAAAAAAAGATAAGCATTGAACAAAGGGGTTTAGTTAATAGCAAAGTGATCCTGATTGATTAAAAAAATTTTGTTCAGGCTTATAGTTTGCCAGCTTAGAGAGACAGAGAAGCCACAGTTTAGAGGTTAGCATGTGGCTATGCTTAGTGCAAGCATCTCCTGATACCCAGTATCATAGGCTGCAATAGATATTAAATATTCCTTACTTTCTACTTGTAGAGATAGGCAGATAACTACTGAAAACAAAGTAAGACCAGCAATTTCATGATGTTCAGAATGGCCCTCACTCTGCATTCATAATAGTACTTCGGTTACAGAAAAAACTCCGTAAGTTTCCAGAGAAATGCTGTCACATACAACATTAAACATTATTTACATTTAATTAGGCAATATCAAATGCTGCAAGTTAGCTCATTAGATTTCTCCAAGGCCAGTTGTTTATGTAAGCATTGAATCATTAATATGCAGCTACTTCCATAATTATAAGGCTGTCAGATAAGAAACCTGCTGCCTCGGACAGATAAAGAAACTTGGAGATAGTCACAGATATAAACCCTGAATCAGCTATACCATGCTTGTAAAAACCTAGCCTGAAAATACAGAATCACTTTCAGGTGCAAACCAGCAGTACACAAACAGCAGAACAGCAGAACAATGAATCCCACATTATTATGGCTTAGACAAGAAAGCAGAAAATAAAATGACTGCAAATTTTTACTGCACATTTAGAAAAAGTAAAAAGTTAGTGAAATTGAGCTATGGGGCTAGGTATAAGTCTAAATTTATAAAGGTGATGAAGCCATATTTTCCTCTTTGCCAGGAAAGAATTCTCTTTTTTGATGAATGTTTATTTAGGTAGTGGAATCTCTGAATGATGTGGTGAAATTCAAGGCAGGGCCAGTATGTTCTTAGAAAGTACAATCCAGGACACTTGGCAGAGTTACTGAAGAGGAGAAAGACAGATATCACATTCTCTCATGTTTCTTCTTCTAGGTTTCCTCACACCTTAGCACTTCCCACAACTACCACATATGTATGATATAGACTACAGTGGACTGCAAGGATTAATCTAACATGGTAGAAGGATCTATCCTCAAAAGACATAGCTGTAATTTTTTTATACATTGCCATAGGTTTCATGATAGCAAAATATTATTGAAGACAAAGACAGGCCATAGACTAAGCATTGAATTTAACTGGTCTCCTAGGACAGGTTTTCCACCTGAACCATTTTTTTGGGATACTTTTGTATTTAACTTTTAAGAATACATGGAACAAACCCTCTCATTTCTTGAGGGTGAAGCACCAGATTGACACAAGGATGGGAAATTCTGGCTAATTTGAAAATCCAGATAAGGACAGATGCTGACTGGGCTATTAAAATACCTGTTGTCTTATAGGGGGACTGTGTTGCCTCTGAGTAGCTCTTCTATTTAGAAAAAAACTAAGTATTTGTGTACAACCACACAGAAGACTCTCTAAGACATCCAATTAGAGCTGCTGTGTATGACACAGGATCTGTCGGATGCTTCTGAAGCTATCTCTGAGGATACCAGAGGAAACCAAGGATATCTGAGGAACACACTGCAGACCTCATTTCAAGTACATGATTAACCTTTACAGAGAGCATCCAGTTCCTAACAGGTAAATACCCAGTGCCATTTGGGAGGCCTCCCTACTACCTGAGACCCTCAGGCAGAGGAGACCAACATGGTGCCACATTTGCACGAGCCCTGCCCTGTCCTGGTGTATCCACGTAAGGCTCCTCACAATAATTTGAGTGATGTTATGGAGCCTGGTTCCAGACACCTGAGCCCTGCTCTGTTCAGCCAGGGCTGGGCCAACTGTCCATGCTCAGGGGACTCCTGAGCTTTACAACAGGGACTGAAATAAAGCTTTTGTGCAGTGTGACACGTCCGCGTGTGGCTCTCCTGTTTCATCTAGAGGGGCACACTTTTCTCCAGGGTCTCATGGCCTCCCTGCCAGGTTCTTGTATAACCAGAGTATATTAGGCTTTAAGACATCTGAAGTGGTGCAAGGTCAGTATGTTAAATACCTGAATTATTTCCCAGGGTTTAGACACTCTCTGTGCATCAGCACCAGTGTGCCCAGCAGGTCCAGGGCAGGGATCGTCTCCCTGTGCTGGGCACTGATGAGGTCACACTTCAAATCCTGGGGTCGTTTTTGGGCCCCTCAGAACAAGAAGGACATGGAGGGGCTGGAGTGTGTCCAGAGAAGGGCAAGGGAGCTGCAGAAGGTTCTGGAGCACAAGTCTGATGAGGAGAAGCTGAGGGAGCTGGGGGTGTCCAGCCTGGAGACAAGGAGGCTGAGGGGAGACCTTCTGGCTCTGCAACTGCCTGAGAGGAGGTTGGAGCCAGGGGGGTTGGTCTCTTCTCCCAAGGAACAAGTGACAGGACAAGAGGAAACAGCCTCAAGTTGCAGCAGTGGAGGTTTAGGTTGGATATTCGGAACAATTTCTTCCCTGAAATGTTTGTCAGGCCCTGGAACAGGCTGTTCAGAAAATTGGTGGAGTCCCCGTCCCTGGAGGGATTTAAAAGTCATGTAGATGTGGTGCTGAGGGACATGGTTCATTAGTGCCCTTGGCACTGTTATGTTCATGGTTGGACTCAATGATCTTCAGCGTCTTTTTCAACCTCAGTGATTCTATGGTTCTAAGATTTATTTGTCTGCACCGTCTTGCTGAACTCAGTTTTGCTCTGCCCTGGCCCTGACAGCAAGGAGGAGACCCAAAAGAGGTGGGTTGGTGAGGGTGGTGAAGGACCATAAGTGACCACAGGTCCAAGCAAGAGGCTGTCCCCACACATAGCAGCAGGCTCTCCATGTCAGCCGTTTTCCCCAGGGGCCAGAGTTATGGGGTCTGTCTACCACACTGTGTTTAACAAGGCTGAAGAAGGACAGCTCTGTTTCCCTGGACAGCCAAGGTTTGGGCCTTCCATCAGCCCTGGCTCCTCCAGGTGATGTGCTGGTGATAGGGTGGCTGTGGCAGAGGTGACCGTATGTTGGAGGTGGCCAAGTTGAACGTGGCAGCCCTGCAGAAAGGGACTTGGGGGTACTGGTTGACAACAAGCTGGACATTAGATGACAGTGCTCGCTTGCAGCCCAGAGGGCCAACAGTATCCTGGGCTGCACCAAAAGAAGCTTGGTCAACAGATCAAAAGAGGTGATTCTTCCCCATACTCTACTCTGCTGAGACCTCAGCTGGAGTACTGTGCCCAGCTCTGCAGCCCTCAACACAGGAAACACATGGACTTCTTGGAGGAGGCTGAGAAGAGGGCCACAAAAGCCCAAACGCTCTCCTTTGAAGACAGACTGAGACAGTGTGGGTCGTTCAGCCTAGAGAGGAAAAGAGGCTCTGGGGAGACCTCATCATGGCCTTCCAGTACCTGAAGGGGGCCTACAAGAAAGCTGGGAAGGGGCTGTTTACAAGGGCATGTAGTGATAGGATAAGGACCAATGGTCTTAAACTAGAGCTGGGCAGATTTGTAACAGCCATTAGGCAGCAGTTCTTTACTGTGAGGGCAGTGAGACACAGGAACAGGTTGCCCAGAGAGGTGGTATCAAATGATGTGGAGCCTGGTTGGAAGAGTCGTGCCCGCCTGCCTGCTACTGCTCGGGCGTCACCCCTCTTACAGGGAAGCTGTCCTCCACGGACCTACTGCTGAGCCCTGCAAGCCAGAAAGAAGCTGCATCCCAGGAACCACACGCTACACAAGTGTTAACGCACGTGCACACACAGCTTTTGAATTATTTTCCTGATATATGCCTAACCTACCTCTCCTGAACCTTGTTCCCTTGGTTCTTCAGTTTGTGTTAAGCCTTAATAAATCGATTAATGTGTAAACTAAACATTGGTCTCAGTAACAATTTGTGAGCATGGTGAAGGTTGTGCTCTAATTTCCACTTTAAAACACAGTCCCGCAGCGGCCGTTCCTCTTTGAGAGGCGAACGCCATGTGTGAGTCCTCGAGTTCATTAAAAAACCCCTCCAAATTGGGAGGGAAAGTCGCAGAAGCATCCTGACTGCTGGTAGCCTCCCTGGCATTGACTCGTGACAGCTCTCATGGCCATGTTCCATTTGTTCAAGACATCTCAAGGACAGATTATTGAATGGTGTAAATTATAAAAGCAAAAGATGCAAAAAATTCTTCTAGATCGCTGGGGATAAACTCACTGCCTTTGAAGTGGTGCGGGTGGCTGCGGTGTTTGTTGGCAGTCCCCTGTCTTTCATAGTTCAGCCCCAGGCTTAGAAAATGGACCTTGAGCCCTCTTGTCCTCAGTAAGATGGCTGGAGGTTGCCTACCCTCTCCAAGGATATCGACATGAAGCTGAGTACTCAAGATGACATCAGGTCTGGGCGCCAGGAGTGGTTTGTTGGTGGTGGCCCGTGTTAACACGAGTCCACAGTTTTTGGGTTTTGGCAGGGTGAGGTGGGACCGAGAGCCTTGGTGTGAGTTGGGCTGATCCCAGAAGCTTGGCTGTCCATGGTGACTGAGGGTGACTGCTGCCTGTGTTTATTGATACGCCCCTGTCTTTCACAGTTCAGGCCCAGACTCAGGAGAAGGAACTTGAGGCTTCCTTTCTTCAGTAAGATGGCCAAATACTGGCCAGGTTTATTGGTTGGTGGTGGCCCATGCCACCATTGGCCAGCAGCTTGTGTGCTGGCAGGGTGAGCTGGGATTGAGACCCTTGAAGTGAGTTGGGGAGACCCCTGGATCTTGGTTGCCCATATTGTCTGAAGGTGGCTTTTACCTGTGTTTGTTGATACTCCCCTGTCTTTCACAGTTCAGCCCCAGACTCAGGACAAGGACTTTGTGCCTAGCTTACCTTAGTAACACAGCCTGAGAGTGGCTACATTCCTGATGGACACCAATAACGAGTACTCAAAATGATACCAGGTCTGGCACCCACTGCAGGGAGGAGTCATGGCACAGGAATAGTGGGTTGGTGGTGTCCTTTGCCACCATGGGCATGGTGATTGTTAGCTGGCAGGAAGAAGTGGGAGTGAGAGCCTTGGCATGAGTCAGGAAGATCCCTGGACCTTGGATGTCCAAGCTTTCAGAGATTGGCTACTTTCTACAAGGACCATGACATAACATTGAGAAATAAAAATCACAGCTGGTTCAAGTACCAACCACAGGGCTGTGCAATGGCATAGGTGTTGTAGTCTAGTGAAAGCCTGTTCCACCATGAGACAGTTGTTTCTAGGATGCCAGGGAGAGGTGGAACTGAGAGGCTTGCCTTGAGTAGGGGAGATCCCTGGAGCTTGGTTACCTTCTCCAAGGACCCCTCACAAAGCTTAGTTCTCAAAATAACACTATGACTATGCTCCAACCACAGGGATGAGCCTTGGCACAGGAGTGCTGGGGTGCTGGTGTTTTGTCCCACCATGGGCCTGTTTTTTGTGGGCTGGCACGAAGAGCAAGAGCCTTGGTGTGAGTCAGGGAGATTTGTTTGTTGATACTGTCCTGCTAGTTCAGTTCAGACCCAGGTGTGTTTGGGACAGGGACCTTGAGCCCTCCTCTCTTAAGTAACACAGCCTGATGAGATTGGCTGCCTTTTCCAAGGACTCTGATGCAAAGTTGAGTACTCAAAATGGTACCTGGTTGTGGAACCAATCTCAATGATGTGCCATGTCACAGGAGTTGGGGGTTGGTGGTTGCCTTTACTACCATGAGATGGGTGTTTTTGGGCTGTCAGTGAAAGGTGGGTTTCAAAGCCTTGGCATTTGATGAGGAGATTCCTGTACAGAGGTCGTCCATGATGATTGAGTGTGGTTGCTCCCTTATTTTTTCCTTCTATTTTACAGTCTCATATCTATACACTGATACACAATGATACACCAGAGTGGGGTGCCCTCGTGTCTCCTTCCTCTGTAGCTTCTTAGCCATTGATTTCTGAATCTTTCTACAAAGATTTTTACCTATGGACAAGGGAGCACAGAAATCCCAGACTGTAGCAGCCTGTGGTCCCACATGTAGCTCTTCCTCTCTGCAAGCATGGGTCTCCATGCTACCCTCCCTCTCTTTCTTAAACCTACATTGAAATAATTTCTTCAGATTCACAAAATTTTGGCTTTTTATTCAGTGCTTTTTGGTCTTTTGTGGGATAATTGCAGTGATTGTCCTTCTTTTCCATATTGTACTTATATTTTAGATCTTTATGTGTCAAGAAATGCATCTTTATCCCTATGTAATTTAGATTTTCATCTTCTATACATAAAGGAATTGGGGAGACAATCAGGGGCTTCTCTGAGATCATGTGCATAGGATAGATTCAACATTTGGAGCCTGGCTCATCACAGATTAGTATGAAAACAGGTGGGGTGTGAGCTAAGAGCCATGTCCTTGATCAATGGGATGATGACACAGGAGGCAGAGGTCAGCCTCTGTTGCAGGAATTTCACGCACACCTAACCATGAGAACTTTTGTTTTCAAATGCACAACTGGGATGTTCTGCACTTTGCCTTTAGGGATTTTCACCTGAGGCCAAGAATCACGGAATCACGGTTGGAAAAGACCTCTAAGATCAATAAGTTCAACTGTCCAAGAAAGGAAAACTTTTATTATATTTGTGTCCCAGCTCAGCTTCATGTATACTTTTGACCTCTGCTGCTGTGTTAGCTTTTCAGGTTTGGTATAAAAAGATACCCAGTACTACTTAAACCTTTCAGAAAGTATAACTGGAAAGCCAAGCAGTCACAAAAAGCCATTTTACTGAAATTCCTTTCTTTAAGCGTTGTGTGGCCATGCTGGTATATTCATTAGTTTGACAAAATCAGGGCTTTACATACACATTCATTACCTCAAGTGACTCTCTGTTTCAGCACTTTCAGCATTTTCACTGCTTGTATTCACACCAGTGTACTAAGTGGAGTTATGTTTGTATGTCATGCATGATCTATTGGCCTTTTTCACATTTTAAGCATAGCAAGCAGTCTTCCATCAGAAAAAACCAAAACCTCTCTAAATCAATGGGAGCCTTTGTTAGGTAGGTAATGGTCTTCAAAAATTTAAATGAGGTTATGCTACAGAAGGAACAGAATATAAATTGAAAATGATGATCAGTGGAAAATTATGTCTCCTCATGTAGTGTATTTGACTTTGTGATGATGTCACTCTGAGACGTTATTTAGAGGCAGACAAAGGAAACCTTAGAGCAAGGCTATATTGTGCAGAGGTTCTGTAAGGATTGAACTTTTTCTCTTTACAGGGGACAGAGAAGACCTGACAAAGCAAAGTTATAAAAAAGTTAGACTAAGCCCTTCTTCTATGAGAACAAAATAATGCTTACTGAAACTAGATAAAAATACAAAAGGAGTTATCTTGTTAGGCAGTGCACAGCCTATAGAATGATTTGACAATGAATGTTATTAAGATTTAGATGAGCAACACTGGGAAAGGATTTTTTGGCTATGCATGTGTAGAGTGGAATTCCCACAGGTTAGTGGAAGAATAGAGATTAATAGCAAAAATATTATACATACATTTTCTATCTGCCAAGCTTTGAGGTATTCATACAAATATCAATAAAAATATCCTTTGCTGTAGTGTTGGCAGGTGATGATCAGCTCTTCAATCAGCATGTGCCACTTAAGTCTTTGATGCTGTTCTCCAGCAGTAAAACACCCTAGGTGGTCTGCTGTCCCCATCGCTGTTCCTTTCTCACAGTTGTTTGCTCCACCTCTATCGGCAAATGTAGAGCATCCCACTAATCAAATTCTCATTCCCCTAAGGTTGTCATAAAATTTTTCCTCTGCACTGTTTCTTTCACCACCTCAGGCACATTGTATGAAACACTGTAGGAGAGAGGATGAGAACCTGACTGAACAACTCATCTAGATTATGCAGCAATTGTGTGAGTTTTTTTGTTCATTAACATGTTTTCCTCACTTCCCTCAACTCCAGACTCCAAAAACATACAATTGCAACTCATCTGCTGGTGCTCAGTCACATCTAAAACTTGAGTAACCCCTGGAAAGCTGTTAAGTGACTAATAAACCCTTAGAAAGCAGAACAACTAGACAAATCAAGTGGAGTGGCAGAGCAAATTTGAAGGCAGCCACATGCTCATTAAAGCAACAGGGCATACTCAGTTTTTTCCTGATGTTTGCAGCAAGCAGTTCAGTGAAAATGGAGAAAAGCTCTGTGTCTGGGATTTTGTTAGACTGAAAACTTGGTACTGAGATCTGAGCTCTGTTAAATAATTCCTCCTGAGCTCACTGCTGCCTGCCCATAGGCTTTCAGTGACAGATGAGTCAAAGAGCAGACCTCTAAGCCATTAGGGGTTTCCACAGAGGCTAGGAAGTTTTGAAACCCAGCACAAGAAGCTGTGGAAGTGCTTAAACCAGGAGGTATAATTCAGCACAAGATCACTGCCTCATGATTTCATTTGGAGCATGGATACTCATGGAAGATCCAAAACCTTGAGACACTGAGGTGGAGAGTGAAAAGCTTGAAAGCAATTTTTACAGAGCTCTGGAGAAGCTGATACATATTTTTAATTTAAGTTTCCAAACTTCCACCTTTCCAAGTTCCATGCAACCTGTGTTTAGGGTTTTGGTGGTTGTTTATTTGTTTTGTTTTGTTGTTTTGTTTGTTTGTCTTTTCTCCCTATGAAATAAATAAACTTTCTTACCATGGGGACTTCTCCTGCTACCTCACAGCCCCTGAGCTCTCATAATTTCTGTGCAGCACACGATTAACCTGTGTCTTTAAAAACAGCCAGCAGAATAAGATGAGTGTATCTTTAACAGAGTAGTAATACAAGACAAGCACTACAAATTCTCTGCACTTGCCCATGACTTCTCTTATTACAAACCCACAAGTACTGTTTTCCTAAAAGCACCTTTCAAGTAATGTGCCTTTTACTGAAATATGACTGCTACTGTGTACTGTTTTAAAAATGGCTTGAGAGAATTGCTAATGTTCTCGTTCCTTCAGGATATTTCCTAATACTTGTAGCCTTTTCATGTTTCTAATTAGGCCAGTAATGGTCCCTGAAGTTAAACCAATTAAAATTATTTACTGTGACACATAGTGTGGAGATAATTATCTGATATCTGAATCCAACTTCTGCTTACTTCGCAACATTACTTAATAGAAAACAGGGAAACTGATGCCTGTGCTTTCATTTTACTTGTCTACCAAATGTGTTTGCCCTATAGCAAACTGTTTAAATAAAGCATTAAAATCTTTGCGGTGCTAATCAAAATGTTTAAAATCTGCTCACACTTCCTTTATAGTTCTGAGAAGGATATAAAACTCTTACATATTACCTTTTACATTATAGCTGCTGACCAATGTAGTTAGTATTATACCCACATTGTACATAGATAATGCAGTGCATGCAGTTTTTAAAACATTTCCAGCTTTTTTGTTTCCCTTGAAAATGTGCATGTAACAGAATAAAGACTTGAAACTTTTAGGCTTATGACCACAGTAGTGTTTTTTTTTCAATAAAAATGTTTAGTCTCCTGATACAGTTTAGATTACATGTCATATTTCCCATAACTGAGTTTTTCTAGGAAGGGGAGGAATTGAGAGGATTTCATATGTAGTATGTCTCGTAATTAAGCATTTTAAATTTAGCCAAAGTTCACTTGGAACCTACTAATTTCAAAACCTCATGGGGGCTGGGGGGAAACATATAACAAAAAGAAATAAAGTAATTCACAGGATAGATAGTGTTTTTCATTAAAGTAACCATTACCAGAGCATCCCCCATGGAAGAAAAAAAAAAAAAAAAAAAAAAAAAAATCCTGTACACCACAAATTCTACATTTGGAAACAATTTGGCCAGTTCACAGAGTGAAACTGGTTGAAGTCTTCACACAGAAACTTGAACCAGTACAAGAATTTATATTTTTGCTGAAATCTGTCAAATGCTGCAAATTGCAATAATCTAGAAAGGTGTTCAGCAAAATACAGGGACAAGCCAAGACTACTTCCACAAAACAGGATATCACTCCCATAGCACAGACAGTGGGAAGATGCTGTGTTTGCTTTGCCAGATTCTCTGAGCTTTGTGGCCAACCTGAAACCTAAATGGAGTGTTTATGGGTTTGTCTAATTCAAATTTAACGTTGCTTTTTTGCACTCTCTGGTAACTGAAAATGTATACATGGACTTAGTGAGTAAGAAGTTTGTTCTGCTTGCAGGCTAGAGGAGCGGAGCTTGCTGAAACACATGCAAAACAGGCAGCAACACAGCCTGTTCCCCTCCCTGCTCTAGGGATGTGACATTTGGGGGATGAAGGTAGATCAGCATTTCATGCTCAGCTGATCACTGGCCTGTGTGAAAAGTCAGCTGGGCTGGCTCTACCTCCTGGCCCTGCAAATTTTCACATCTGGCTTATAAATCTATAGCTTAACATCTGAGGCATGATCAGCTGGATTGCGGTTTGAGTACGATGTTGCAGGAGGAAAATGTTATTGAGTCACAACATTTTTATTTTGTACAAAACTTTAGCTTATTGAATATACAGAAAAACATGGGGAAAATACGTCTGGGGGCACCTCTCCTCCCCCTGCCCCAGTCTACATTCTCCAAGATTACAACGGAGTGCTTCAAATTGAAATACATAATGAATAAACATATTCCTACATCATCATTATCTAATCCCTTTTACTTCCTTCAATTTTGCATACATCACAGTCTTTAATGTGCCATCAAGTTGCACTTAAATGAACAAAGCAATTGTAGAGATTTCATATTTTGGCAAAGTTCTCACTCCTGGTAAGGGGGATCAAATTAGCTAGTGGACTGTGACTACTCTGTACATCTTCATTTACTTAATATTTCTTTCATCCTCTTGTCATTGCTAGCTAATTCAGATACTTACATTCTTTTATCTTACTGATCACCAAAGCTAATTAATTCTTGTCTGCTCATGGTGCTATTGAAAGCAAAGGAATATGCGCCAATTCCTGTCACCAAGGAGTTAAAAACTCCTCAGCCTTCACTCTGGAAGGTTTGCTCCTATGCCCTTTTAGACAATGACAAGCTGTTAAGTGTAAAACTAATTAACATTTCAAAAACTAGTGTTAATCAGTAGTACTCAGATTCATTGGGAGCCATGTTCTGTCGAATTTTTCCACTTGTTCTTTTTATACCATAACTTCCAAATTATTGTGCTAATTTTAGGCTTTGTTTACTGGATTGAGATCACAGTAAAACAAGACCAAAGTAGCTAGAAATGCATCACTGGTATGTTTTTTAGTACCTTCTCTAAAATCTTTATTCTGTTCTTCATTCTTGTTCCCTCCCCCATTATTCTGTTGAGTGGCAAAGCTGATGCTCAGTAGTTTTTATTATTGCATTAAAAGACATATTAGATTTAAGACAACAAATAATCACCACTGTCAATCAGGAAAATATTGATTAAATCTAAATTAGACCTTCCCTAAATGTCTCTCCACCTGAATTTTTAATGCTGAAAAGAATAAAGAACTTTATTTGCTATGTTTGCAATTTCAATTTTGAAAGCAGAATCATCAATTTCACTGTGTAGAAATAGGGAGACTTTTCTATTTTAAAGAAACTAGAGTGCTTGTGTCTACTGTTAAATGCAAGTTCTAATATGCATTTGGATATGATCTAGCACTGAAGTGCTTTAACTCCTGCTGGAACAGATCATAATGTAGAACTATCAACAATTTATAAATGCAAAACTGTGATCTTGTGATCAAGATGATAATGTTAGAAGGTAGATATTAGTGAAAAATGAAGAAACTGCTGAAAGGGAATGCCAGAAAATGCTTCAAAATAGTGCATTTGGATGATGCATCCTTCTTGCATTATGATCAACAAAAGAGGAGTGATAACACAGATGATTCACATGGGCTGCTTTCCCTAGCTTCAAGTTGGAAAGAGTGGATTTTGTATTTAACCGTGTTGCTTTGGATAAAAAATTGCTGTGTGGAAAGGGTCTTTTATTTTCTCACATTTAAGCTATTCACACCTGAAACTCAAAAAGTGATAATCGATTTCCTCTAAAGCATCATTGTTATCAACTGGGTAGTAAATAATATCCTGAAGGTGACTATGAATGGAAGCAAGGTTTAAAGCAATTGCAATGAAATAGCTTTGGGGGAAGAATGAAGTGGTCAAATTAATTAAAATTCAGAATTACCAAGTTTCACAGGTAACTGCTGCATTCTTAAGAGAAACAAGATTAAGTGCAGACAAGAGGAGCTGCCTTCAAAACCAGTAACCCCTCCTAAGGTGCAGTTCTCCATCTCCTCCCCACACGCCCCTTCAGCCTCAGCTGTTGGATGCAGTCATTGAAGTGCTGAAACTTTCACATCCCCATGGAGGGAACAGAGATACAGTTAATCTCCAGAGCAAAGGAGCAGTCTTCCTACCTGAGATGTTATATGCCAAGCTGGACATAATGGACATGTATGATTAGCAGAACCTTAGAATGTGATAGGGGTAGGTAGTTAGCTGTTGTAATGCCAAGGACAATATTGGACCATGCCATCCAGGGGAATCCCAATTTTTTTTTTAACTTTGTGTTTTGAGGGGCTCATGGGCTGAAGGAAAGTAAAGCTCAGTGTGGGAGGAAAACAGCTCCACAAGTATTTTGTGGGACTGCAGACAACCTTACATGCCTGCAAGACAAGCAGCCGTATAGCCTGGAGCCAAGAAGGAGATTGTGGAAAGAAAACATAGTTATTATAACATAGTTATCACGTTGTCCTAAAGGTTCATCACCAGGGTTCATCTCAGACATTATTGTATCATTCACACAATTCCCATTAGTGCTACAGTCTAAGGTTAAGCCTTTTAAACTTAAATATTTAATTTCTATTGCATCCTGTCTGCATAATGGTGCATGAAAGAAGTGTTACTGCATGGGCAGTAGACCTAGAGGGAGACAGGTATTTATATGGACATATGATGAAAAATAAGTCATGCTCATTGACTTTGGTTGGACTATTCATTTTTAATTTGGAAGCTGTGTAATATCACATTGAACCCTGTGGTATCGCTGATTCAAGTGTATCCCCAGGCAGCCTCTCAGTATTCCTGTGGGATCCTTGATGCCACATTCTGCAGATGTGAAAGTTGGTACATGTTTTTTTTAATCTACTTGCATGTTTTTTTATCTACTACTTGGTATTGAAAAGGAAGTAATGGCATTATAAATGCATCCCAGTTCTAAATTATTTTTTCTAAAGCTAAATAAATCCCATGAATAGTCAACAGCAGACATTGCACTTTAAGACCTGTTAATAGTCCTTGCTTGAATTAAATACATACACCTTACTTTCAGGACCTGGACTATGATACCTCTGTCTTCTCTACAGCAATTAGTTTAAATAGAACCTACTTTACTCTTACAAAAGCTATTAAATCTGACTACCAACACTAGCAAAAACTTCTGTTTTGCCACCCCAGTATTGTGTCGTAATTTGATCAAACTGAATTTATCCCTTCAAGTTCAGCTAACTTGAAGAGGAATTTGTATAAAATTCAGATGGTGAGTAATCTTGCTGAGGATGTTTCCTCATGACGCATATTGCAATTATGATTTCAACCTTCAGACTCCTCTGCAATTCCAGTGGAACTTTGCTTTAATTTTATTCTAAATGCACAAGCAAGTGATTGTGGTTATTGTGCATATGTTTGCCAAAACAGCCACTTACAGAAAAAACACAAGTATAATATAAAGTAACCTTGTAATACTGGCTCAGCAACAATAAAGATTTTTCCAAAATTCTTATTCAGAAAAGTGCACATAAAATAATTCCTTGAATACATTGAAATTTAGTTCTGGGGATTGATACAGGGATACTTACCTTTTAATTTGTTCTGCCAACAAAAAAAAGGAAGTATTGGAGATTTTTCTCCAATCAGCATGTTTCAAATGGGTTAACTGTAGTGATTTTTTTCTGCATCTGAAAACAATTGTCCTTTGCATGTCTGTCTTCATCCTTTTCTGCCTTGAAGTACAAGCATGAAGCCTCAAGCAACTATAAAGAAAAGGAGCATTGTTGCTCAGGGACCCTAACTGATGGTACAGAAATTTCTTTTCAGTGGATCAGTGACTCCACTTCTGCCTAAGAGAGATGCAAAATCATTTCAGACTGAGGAGCACATCATAGTTTTGCTATTTTCCATCTGTTTTTCTTTCATATGACAAAAGTCATGCTCCAATGTTACAATTTTCAAGAATGTTCTGTGTTATACCCAGAATAATGAAGATCAGAAGAACAAATTATTTAGCTTAAATTTTCCACATGTTGGCAACTACTTGAATTACCTTCATTCTTGGTGCTGTACAATATCTAACAAAGCAGTCTAAAAATATTGCTGGTCTGAAATGTTAAGTTTTATCGTAAGGGTCCTTTTAGAGGATGGTAAATAGCTGCAAAGTGTGTGCTGGGGAACAAACATAGGGGAAAAAAACCAAATTAGTCAAAACCATAGTAGTGGTAAGCCCAGTGAGGTTTTAATGTGCAACAGTTTGCTTATCAAAATGGCACTTTTTATGAATTTCACCAAACAGCAAAAAGCACAGGCCTTTAAAGAGGACATGTAAGAGAGAGAGAAAAGAATCCCTTTCTGTTACTGGAAACTAAGCCCTCATTGACAGGATCAGCTCAGCAGTGTGCACACACAGCAAAGTAGGGGCTTTGTCCATGGTAGAGCCCCTGTACTCCAAGCACACACACACCACTACAACATGGTTCTCCAGAGATCTCCAAATCCAGCAAATGTCCTCCTGACAGAGAGGCACCGAGGTGTTCTGCACTAAGAAAATGCAAAACACTTCATGAATGCATGAGTTCATTATACACCCGTTACTTTGGACTTCTCCTTATTCCCCCAGACACAGAGCTTGGAGAAACAATGGCATGGATTTCTTGAAAACACCTCAAGGTGTCCACACCTGTGCATCCACAGGAACTAGAGCAGCCAGAGAGGCTGTTCACACTGCTTGAGAGGAAAGCAATACTTTTTCTCTGCAGCAGTAGGTGTACTTCAATAACATTAAAACAATTATTATTTACACTACAGGAACACTCCTGACCTCTTCAGGCAGTTTAAACTTTTAAGTTTACCCTTTCTCATTTTAACTTCACTTCTTGATCCAAAGTTCTTACAGTCGCAGTTTTTCCTCAGTAAGTTTCTTGGAGAAGAGCAGAATATTTTTATGTGTGTTATGGGGATGAGGTGAACTATATGTCAGCAATTTTGTTTAAATAATTGATTTTATTGTGCTTTGCAAGTGAAAATCCATACATCTGTCCTTTTCACTGAGATATGTTTCATTAATGGTGATGCTGTAAACCACTGTGTCATTAAGTTTTTGCCAGGCATCATTTTTAAAAGAAGAATTCTGTGAAGTGTGTGGACAGCTTAATTTATCCATTTTTATCCTCTCTCTATGGTCCAAAGAGAAAGGACATAATCCTTCCTGGTGCCTGAGCCAACATGCCCACTCGAAGTCGAGCACAATCCTCTTGTGAGAGAGCAAAGTTCACATTTCCCAGGCTCCTGGACCTCTTCTGAGCTCTCAAAAGATGACACTGTTGGATCTCACTGCAGATTTTTAACCACAGTAATTAAGCAGGTATCTATCTCTTGCTTAATGAATCTGTAAAAGTCTATAAACTTCAGTGGGTATTTTTACAAGCTCTAACCCTTGCTTGCAGGTCCTGATGTTTTTTGCCTGCCTGGCACCGCACCTCCCTCTCCTGTAGCCTGTGTTGCAGCCCCACCCATGTTGCCCACTTCTCTGCTTGGTCCAGTGTCCAAGATAACCACTCTGGATATCCAGGGGATGCACTTGTCAGCTTTGCAGCC
Source organism: Apus apus (assembly GCF_020740795.1). Classification (NCBI taxonomy): domain Eukaryota; kingdom Metazoa; phylum Chordata; class Aves; order Apodiformes; family Apodidae; genus Apus; species Apus apus. Next base: position 75,439,069 of record NC_067312.1, on the reverse strand, counting down.
CAGTTGCTGAGCTGTAACATGTAATTTTCCAGCAGCAGCATCTGGGTGTTTGGTTGGCCTTTCATCTGACTTATGCTGACTGCCGTGGTGGCTGTAGCAAGTCTGTGTGGCTGGCAAAGGAGTAGTCTGGTGGTCTATCTAGTGCTTGCAAATATGTTTTTCTTAATTATTCACATTTAATTGTCATAAATTAGTCACCCACTATGTGTCTGAAAAAGGCCCTGAGAAAAAAATCTCCTTTGAGATCTTTGAGAGGGACCCTTACCATCATGTTTCTTCCCATGGTCACTCTGCTTGTTATTCGTTTACACTTCCAGCCTTGCATTTATGTTTCCATTGTCAAGCAAAACATTAATTAAATTATTTTGTGGTTTGTATACATCTTCATAAGGCATTTAGAGGCCTCCTGCTTCTTTCAGTTTCAGGGTCAATTTTTAGATCACTATCCAGTTAAAATCTCTTATTCCATATTCATAGTTTGATTCAAAGAACAAGATTATTATGGTCAAACCACTAAGGTTTTTGTCTTTTAATCAGAATATTAAGATGACATGGAGTTCCATCTTTAATATAGCTCTCAGCAAGTGAGAAATACCTATTACTTTGTGAGGTCTCCAAAACAAGATCGTATGAAGCAGGTTGGAAAAGTTTTCTTCCAACACTTATTCTTCTCTGTCCTAAATTATTTTCCCCTCCATGCTGTCCTCCAATAGCCCCCAGAAATAAAACATACGTTAATGTCTCTGATGTCTTCATGTTGACAAAGTTTAATATTCCTCCTGTCTTTTGCACAATTCTCTTTGTGTTATTAGTGACTATAATAAATAGGTATAAAGAATGTTCCTGGCAAAACCTTACAACAGAAATTTATAACATCTTTAAGCAGTACTTAAATTTGAATAGAATAAATTAGCAGATTATTTTGCAAATATGTGGGGGATTTTTTTCCCCTTTCTTTGGTTGCTACCTTTCTGATGTGAGCACACACACACACACAAAAAATGTCCTTGCTATACAAAATACAATTGCCTATATGGTAGGATATGTGACACCTATCTCACAGACAGGAGCTTATAATCCTGTTCATTAATTTTATCACTAACATAAACTTTTAATATGCATATGATCAGTATATGGGACTTCCAGGGCAGCTTAAAATGACTGTAACCTGTAATTACTGCTCCTGTACTTGATTATAATAATCTGATTGCAATTATTCAGTGATTTTAATACAAGCCCCAAGCTACATAACAATAATTCAAGTGCAGTGATTGGGAACATGTTTCTGTTTGGCTGTGAAATGATGTTTTAATCCGCACTGATTCAGGGATCTGGCTGTAGTTCTATTCATGTAATTAAGGCACATTTATACAGTCAAGTAGAATAACTTTAGTTTGAAGTGAATTTAATTAATGCAAAGACTCTATATAAGTCAAAATGGATCATAAGCATGAATTCCTTAGATAGGAATAATAAAGCAAAGATAGTAGTACTTGGCTGGTTTCACTACTGCAATAGGCTGGGTAATTTTTATATAAAAATTAGCAAGTACATGGGAAGGTGGGAAAAACCTGCTTACAGCAGTGCTACAAGATGCATCTTAGCTGAGGTCCAGAATTATTACTGAAAACTGTATCACTTCCATGCTCTTGGTCCTTAAGTCCATGGTCAGATTCAGGACCTACAAAAACTTCTGTAAATGATTTATTATGATGAAAATTTTGAGTGCGCTTAATTAAATGAGAGCAAGCTCTAAGGCTATCTCACCCATTGTCACGTAGATCTTCATTAAAAAACACACTTGGTCTAAAGGAGTTTCACACAAGAAAATCAAGCCCTCTAAGAATTGCATGTTGAGGACTTAGGTCAAGAATGTTGTCAAACAAAAGAAAGGTCCTTGCAAGTAGAAGACTGCACTACTTTTAAAAATCCTGTTTCTGAAGATGCTATAAAAATGCAAATATCCCATGGGAGGATGCATTAAAATGTGTTTCACTTTAAGACATGATATAAAAATTCCTTTGTTTTTTCTTTATGAAAAGGATATTTATTTAATAAACCAGTACATCTTAAACATAACTGGATTTTTGTTTGGACCAAAGAGGAAACTACATGACTTAATTAGAATATATTTCTCATAGGTTCTTTTATTTTTCACTTGTGCTGAAAAACATTGCTGCCCCACAAGAGAAAAAGAAAACTTTAGCTAATCCATGAGCATTTACAGTTGTATGGAGTTCACACCTACTTTTTACACAGTGACTTCCAAGGTTTTCTGTATTTGTTATGGTTCTTGAGAATGAAAACTTTAAAGAAGACAACAAAAGACAACAACAAAAAAACAAAAAAAACCCGAAACAACCCCAAAAAGCAAAAAAAACCCACCCCCCAAACAAACAGCAAACAAACAACAATTAAAAAAAAAAAAAAGAAACCCTGAAAACAATTTAAAAATTGCACTTACATCAGGTTATGGCAAAGGTTGTATATCAAGCTATGAATTAGGGAAAAAAACATTTTTTCCCCTCTCCCCTTATCATCCTCCCACAGCAGTGTATGTTTTCTCATTTTGATATTGATCTTAAACACATAATTTACCATTTACCTGTAATTTAAGTGTAAATTAAGTGTTGCTAATAAATTAATAAAATAATATTAATATTAATAAATTAATATTAATAAAATAAATTAAATACGTTAAATACAGATAAATTAATAAATCACTTTGGTCCTGATTTTGCTTAAACTGTGAAATGAGCTTTTTTTAGACTGTGACATATGACAACAGTGGAAAAAAAGTAGTATGTACTTCAGATAGTAATTTCTGAAGTTGATCAAGGTCTTTAGGTGTTTCCAAACCCATAATAATGTCCTAATACTGGTTTTATATCTGATCATGAGCTCCAAGAGACAGCTCTGCTGTGGTGAAATACTTGGTTTTATAATGGTCATTAAAAAAAAATGAGATTGGAAGAATCACAGAATTGTAGAATCATAGAATGGTCTGAGTTGGAAGGGACCTTAAAGATCATCAAGTTCCAATTCCCTCTCATGGGCAGGGACACCTCCCACTAGATCGTGTTGCTGAGATACTGTGTCTTCACCAGCTCCTTGTCTTAGAAATGTTGCTCAAACCTAACTAATTATTTTATCTTCTTGAATAGGCCACAAATAAAATGGGCTCAAATACTGAACTTGGAATTAATTATGAGATGTAAATCTGATCTGACTGAAATTTTGTTCATTTTTCTTGGCTCATGTCCAAGAAGTTTGAGAACTTTTAATTATTTTTTTAATTGTTTTGTTTTATTTTGTTTTGTTTTTGTTTTGTTTAATTTAATTTCATTTTGTTTCATTTAATTTTAAATTTAATTATATTTTCATTTTTATTTTCAACAAGTGCTGCTGATTTCTTTCTCCTCTTTGTTTCTTGTTTAGCATTGGTGGTCTGGGAGTAGGCTTGAAAAATCAGCACAGGGCAATAACGTGGCTGCAGCACGGAGGGTTGGCTTTTGTCACTGCTTGGAGGTCTTCCACCAGCCCTCTGCATCGGAGTAGGCTCCCATTCTGACAGCTGATGTGGTAAGAAATCTTTGCCACTCCTTGTCACATGGTTATGACAGCACGGATAAAGTTTCTCTGCAGAGTGAGCTCCTGATGTTTTGACATCTGCTTGTATGAACTTCAATGTCCTTTTCATTCATGCTGAACACCAACTGACTTAAAAAAGTCCCTGCCCCTAAGTGTTTAAAGCCAGCAGTGAGCTGGTATCAGGTCAAGTATTTTCATCAATATGTGCTAATCTGTTTGCAAAAATTGTGCTCCTTAAACACTGTGGCAACAAAAATTCAAACATTTGATAATTTGAATTACAGTAACCATGCAAATGTGAACCAAAATCCCACAATAAACTACAAATTGAACATGTTTGCATTTGTGGAAACGACAGAAATCTCTGCAAGAAACCCTTATTTCCCCCAGTGTGTCAGCAGCTCCATTGGTGGCAAAGGTAGATCCAGATGTGAAAACAGTTAAGAATCTGTCCACCATTTTTGTGGATGTTCTCAAGGACATTATTAGTACCACTTGTGTTCCAAAGTACATTCCATGAGACAGCATGATTTATTTGCACACTGAATCTTCACTTGGCACTTTTCCTTGTGTGTCAAGTACTGGATTACTAGCAAGAAATATATTTTAGCAATGTTTTAAAGGCATGTGTTACACCATTTCTAACATGAATTGACATTTTGATTGTGTAAAACACGCAGACACACGCAACTATAAAAATAAGAAATTAACAAAACCTGTAACTGACACAATTTTCTAACAGGAATGTGGAGGTTTTTTTTCAAAAAGTAACACAAAAAAATCCTCTCTCTTGTCCTAGTTCATGATGTTATGTTTTCTTGCAAGCTCAGTAAGTATCTAGTTCAGTTTAGATTACTGACAGGGCAAAGGTGTGAGCTCAACTTCAAAATATTTGTCAAACCTGACTGTCTACTCAGTAATGATCACAGAAGTGTGAACTGAGAATAGGGTGTTATTCAAGAAGGGGTCCTGTACTAAGAATCACTAATTAAGGACTTGAAAAGTATTATGCTTTTCGCCTTTTTTTTTTTTTTTAATCTAAAGTTGTGTGATGTGGAAAACAATTTTTTAAAATCTTTTTAGAACTAATGAGCACATTTCAAGAGATTACTACCTTGTCCTCAACTTAACCAACTTCTCAACCACTGCTCTGAGGGAATCACATGAGTACTTGACCTCTGTAAGATTTTAAGAAGAAAAACAAACTTCATAAAACTTAATCACATTAGTTAAAGCTGTAAGGATGTTTTAATGCCCCTCCTAAGCCACCCAGTTCCATTACCTGAAGTCCATCAACATAATCCTTCCTTAGGAAGAAAGGAATGAATCAAATTGAAAAGATTTGTAATTGAATTATCCTCAGTCTCGGGGCAATTAGAACCATTTTTTATTGGAACACCTAGATATAACCTTGACTGGTCCTAATTAGTCCATCAACTCAGATAATAAGAAAATGCAGGAACAATTTTACAGTGTTGTAAAAACTGAAATGAGTTCAATATTGTCGCATGTGTTTTGTGGGAAGGCACAGTGAGAGAACACGAATCAAATGGACTGTAAAACCAAAACAAAATAAGTCCTTTAAGGAGTATGAGGGAGCTTTTGTTCCTGTAAGTTACACATTCACTGTTTTAACTATGCATTTCTTTTTGCACAGTATAATGTTTTGTTTTCACATCATGCTTCCTATGTCAATAAACTGTTACAAACAATATTACTGGAAAAGCTGAAACTTGGAAAAGTTCTGAATTATGGGCCTAATAAAAATAGTACCTTTCCTGTGGTTTTGTTCACTCTTAGTTTTTATGGAACTTTCAACTTCATGTATGAGAGTCAAAGACAAATGCAGCGGTAGGACACAGTTCACTACAACAGCAAGACAATTATATATAATGCATTTTTGTGCCACTGTCTTCTTATGTTTAGAATCTGTATTTTTCTATTGAGGTTTTTTTCTATTGCTTTCAAATCAGGAAAGCATGCTGACTTCAGAAGGTGAGGAGCTATGGAATTCGATATTCATGTAGCTGCTTCTGTATCTCATGTTATTTAAGGGTGACTATCTTTATGCTTTTTTTGTGATTCTAGTTCTAGAGTATGAGAAACCCTTCAAAAAGCAGATCTTGCATATCTTTGTATTTGCTCTGCTGTTAATTCAATGTAAAAAAAGTCTCCTGGAGAGGAAAAAAAAAAGTGTTAGCTGTCACAAGGGACTGGAATAGTATCATGTGTTGTCCCTAAGGACAATGTACATTAAAATGTGTTGAAACAAACCTATTGCTTGAAATAAGAATTCTTACCCTGAGAATAAATTAATTTTTTATACTAAAGTTTGAGCTTAAAGTTAATATTTTCACACAGTTTTTTAAAAATTTATTTTAAGCTCATTAAAGTATATATGTTCACAGTGGGGAAGAAATCTGGAAGTTGTGGTCCTACCTACTTTTTCCATGGAGACCCAACTTGTCTTCTTCTTTGTGACCATAATATGTTGTGGCCACAGTGGAACCCTGAACAGAAAAATGAGCTGTGAATTCTCAGCTCCGTTGGGAAAAAAACCTGGAGCTTTACTCTCCAGTGCAGCAAATTTCTTCCTTTTCACCACAAATCTTCTTGTGTACAGTGTTTGACCAGCAATTTGGGTCATGTGATTGTTCAAACTAACAGCATTTTTATTTTAACAATGACATTTTTTAGGTCAAACCTTTCAAATGTATCAAAATGACATAGACCTAAATCACACTATTGATCAGAACAAGCCTTCACAGTTAAAAGTAGCTTACAAAATATTACCTGTACTCTCCTGGGCTGCAGAAAAAACTGGAAAGCATGATGTTTGGGGCATGAGCTGTGTGGTCTATGGACACATGATCTGCTTTTTTTTTCACAGTGGAAAGATATATTATAGAGATCTGTCAGAACTAATCAGGAAGTCACCTCTGTGCTACTTCTGCTGCTAGATGGAGATTAGTATTTTGTGTCATGTGGGACAACCTTGAAAACACTTTGAGGACCAAACAGCTAAAATAATTCAAATTAAGATCTCTTTTGAAAAGCTCCATGGTTTTTTATTCAAATATAGTAATACAATAAGCTTGACTGGTTTTGGGGTCATACTGCACTGTCATATGAACTTCTCTTATTGGATATCCATATTTCACAGGCACAAGGTGGTGGGAATATATCAAGGCTATATGATCTATTGGTCTTTTCTTTGATGTTGGGGCAGTGTAACAGTATATTAAAACTACTTTGGTCATATAGTGTTTTTTAAGCTTGGCCATGGGATACGGTGTTTTCTGTCAAATTGCATTTCAAATGTTTTTGCTTTGTTTTGAAAATAATTGATTGTCACAAGGTAGCAGCAAGTACCTAATGGAAAAAAATGATAGTGTGACAAAGTAATTTAGAGTTAAATTTATTTAAAAGCGATTTTTTTCTACTTAGATCTAAATATATATATGCATAGATCTACTGTGGATAGAAGACCTGCATTTCTTATATTAAAAATATGTCCAATTTAATGAATAAATCTTCAAGGAATTGTTGAAATCTAAGTTGCACATTTCTGAGTTAATGAAAGCTCTGCAGTCAAGTCACATAGAAATTGGTACTGGTTTTCCTCTTAGTTCCTCATGAAAATACTCATATAGACTGTGATGGTGATATTTATAAACCTACTTCAAAACTATTTCAGTGTAAGTTAGGAGCCTAAAATCCTTTTCATTCAGAGGCAAAAACCCCATTAAATTAGAATGTTTTATACAATAGAAATTTGTAAAATATTGTGACATTTCATATTTTTACTTGAAATTTGGAATCAAATTACAAATTAGATTTTAAGCAATTCTACCCGAAAAAGGGATAGCTGACAAAGGCACAATTTAGAAATAGTCTGAAAAACAATTTATGATCTCATTTACAATTGGCTTTACTTTTAAATACAAACCATGCTATTGTCTGTACAAGTCCACACTAACCACCATATCAAAAACCCAGAGGAAACCATTAAGTCAGTATCTGTGCCAGCTGTATGCACAGCAATGAGGATAGCTTGGAAAAAGCAGTCTGATGGAAAGTACTTTGGGAATTTTGACAGATGGAATGAAATGATCCAAACCTGAAAAATACTAAGTCATGATTCCCCAGTACCAATGTCTTTTTATTTTACACCCATGCCTCATAAACTGCTTCTTGGACATCAGCTGCTCTCTGCTCACACACTGCCCTTTTATGAGTAGCTCACAGATTCTGAAGAGCAGTAGGTCCTTTTAAAGCCATTAATAATAAAACTTGTCTGTTACTAAAATCTAAATGTGGCAGGATTAATTCTATACAGTTGCAAAACAATAGGAGGAAAGCCATCAGCATGGAGAAATTACACTAACTGGAGAAGCATTAATATGCAGCTTTTATGTTCCTTTGCTGACAGACTACAGAGATGAAAATGCTTCACTGCTCTAATACCTTACCTATGGGTTAGCTGTGGCATGGCATTAAGGAATAAACAAGACAAGAGTTTCTGGGAAACTAGATTGAACATTTGGGTCAGTCACCCCCGTGTGCCTTTCAAACCCTTTGACTTTGGTTTTTTCAATGAAGGGTTAGATGTTAATGACACTGGGCTTCATAACAGTGCAATTAAGTAATAATAATAGAGTAATATAGCAAGATAGATGAGTACAAAAATATATTAACATCTATCAAAAGGAAAAAAAAAAAAAAAAAAAAAAAAGGGAGGCATAGATTTATGTGGATTCTTGAACCACTCAAAGACTTAGGAGTTTAAAATGTGCCATGGCAGATGCAAGGAAAATTCAGAGTGAATTTTAACTTTTCCTTCAATTTATTTACTGAAGCTAATATGAAATACTGCACCTGTCTGAATGAAGGAGGTGTTTTATGTACGTACATACATACACACACACACTTTAAAAAAATATAGGAAGTACTGTAAAATCATGTTAAAGTTTGCAAACTTAAATACCTAGGACTTAAGAACATACCATAAATAATTAAACTGAGGAAACTCTGAGACTGGTTTAATGCAAATTATCCAAGACTGAATACAGATTTTACCATTGCATGGAAATTTCCCTCCCCTTTACAATATCTGAATGTTTTACAAATACTAGCATTTCTTTTCTGGTCTGTGTATCTACAGAGGCAGCAAGGCTTGCACCACCAACAATTCACTGTAACGCCAAGTGCCATACTTAAAATACTTACAGAGGCATTTCCAGAATCTTCCCTTTTTGTAGCATTTTATATGGGTATTCAGAACACAACTTCAGTCTTTTTGTGAGCTGCTGGAGGATTTTCTTAGTGGAAACAAGAAACATCTCTGATTTCAGTATTGTTATCAAATATGCCTCAACTTGTTTCCTCAATGAAGGACATAACTTCCTAATTAAGTGTTTAAACTACTAGGAAACCACTACATTTTTTTAATGTTTGATCTTGGAAAATGCTAAACAATTTAACTGAAACTTCTAAAGTATTTAACACAAGGCCTGAACCATGCAGTTTTCCTCTTTACTGTTTCACGTTGGACAAGATGAAAATTAGGTCTGAGAATGACATGTATTACTTTGGTTTGTGAATTTTTCTGAAAGCAACAAGGAAGTGGCTCTTTTTCCTGACTGGGTTTTGGGTTTTTTTTTTAATGTGACATGGAACCTGTTAATGATTCCATAAGGAATACAGACTTGTCTTATGACCCAATTCTCTTTGGATCCCATGCCAGTAACTCAGTACTTTCTCCTCTTTTGGGAGCAATGGCAAGGAGGGCATCTGTTGTATCACTCCTTTGCAGAAACACAGAAGGGATCTGAGAGCAGAACAGGTTTCCTCCCTGTTACTTTGCTTGAATAGGTTGTGGAGACAAAGAAGCGTGCTCTTTATGCCAGCCTATCTGCCTGAGCTCCCACCAAACATCTGCTGCAAGGTCAACAACTGCTTGGCTTTTAAAAGGTAGACTGAAAGTACATTGATGGTCACAAAAAAATATACCAAGATGTTTTGCCAATACCTCAAAATCCCTAACTAGAGATTAAAATGTAGTAAGTGAATTAATTAGAACTCAAGTGCAGTGGTCATTACTCTGGAAGAAGAGAAATCATTTTATCTCGCAGTTGTAGGTCACAGAGATAAAATTTTTAAGTTTTAATGCAGTACTTAAAATCTTCTGTCTTTCCAGAGATGCTATAAATGTCAGTTTCATCCATGTTGCACTCTGCATTATATTACTTTTGTATTTGCTTAAGAGAAAAAAAAAAAAAAGAAAAAAAAAAACAAGAAAGAAAAAATGCAAGAGCACCTCAGAAGGAAAACTTATTTCAGGAGTTAGGAAAGAAAGAGATGCACATAAATCTGTATAACCAGAAGAGATAAGAAGATCATAAAAAATCAATACACATCATAACCCTGAACACCTAACATGGAGATATGGGACAGTTACAGATTACTACAGCATAAATGACATTAAAATCTGTGACAAAAGTATGCTGAATCTCAAATTAAATTTCACAGAGTAACCTATCACCTTCTAAAAATAAGAAAAACAAGCTCAGAACAAACTGTGAAGCCAACTTTAGTCTTAAATTTTCTTTAATTAAAATACAGAGCAGTTCAAAGTCAAACACTATGTGATTTACTTTGTTTTTATGAAAGATTTTATAGAAATGTCCTGTAGAAATGTCATTCCATTGTATCATATTATATATTTAAGAATTAACTACTGTAGTATAGTCATAAGAGATGAATTTATGGACTGATGTTATCAACCCCATCAATTACTACTCATCAGTAGTTAATGCAAAGAGAAGAGACTTGAAGACAAAGGAATAAACATATTATTTAAAAGGGATTGCATTTAATACTAGATATTTTTTTGTGTGTTTTCCCATTCTAAGAGAACCTTATACTACAGTATTTTATTTTTAATAATAACAGCCTTTCATTTAAATGATGCAATCAGTATGCCACAAGCAGGTTCTTTCTTTGGTAGGAGGAGTTAGCAGCTCCAACATTCAATTGACCTGTTTCCAAATAATCTACAGGAAAAAATAAAGATTAAGTCCTCTAACAAGAGCAGCTTTCACAGTCTAGCATACAAAGAGAAGGATTCGGCAAAAAGATGAGAGAGCAAGCCGCATTGTGCTGGCTCACTTAAATCTTATTTCCAATTCACTAAATGTGTTATTTGACTTGGCAAGTGAGCTGGTATGTGTATTAGATCAGCAGGGAGCCTAATCAAGGAGATGCTAAGTTTGCTGCAGCCCCTCTGTGCAGCATTAGCCTCAACTAGTGACCTTAAGCAAAGTGGGTGGTTGAACCCAAAAGAGAATAGCATTAACTTTTGCTTGAAGTTCAGCCTGATTTGAAGTCTCCCTTTGTGCATTATTCAAAAAAATATTTTAAAAAAGCAAAAAAAAAAAAGCAAAAAAAAAAAAGCAAAAAAAAAAAAAAGCAAAAAGCATTCAACAGAACAGAATCTAGTCTGCTCAGCACCATCTTCACATGCAAGGCTTTATAGAAGCCTGTCTCCATTAATGCTGACACATGCAAAAGAAATGAAAAGCATTAACTCAGCTAAGGCACTTGATTTTGCAGCTGCAGAACAATTCACTTTGTAACCCAGTAACTTGAAGTTGTGGGTTCTTTTGTTTTTGTTTTCTTTTGGTGTGTTTTGTTTTGCTGTTCTTTTTGTTAATCCAGATAAACTGCTAATTTGTTAATTTCCACAGGAAGAATTATCAAATATTCAAAATTTCTCAAATAACAACAAAAATGATACAAAATTGTCATGTTATATGATCTCTTTCTACCCTAATTTTGCTAGCCATTTGTTGTACACATTTTTTTTTTAAATTTTCTGTATTTACAGATCCAGAGAGAATACTGTAAGCCTTTCCTTTTTTTTTTTTTTTTTTTTTCTGTGTTTTGGTATTTAGCACCTACAGCTTTCTAATTTTTATTTCCAAATAAGGACATATTTTTGCCTTGAAAATATTTAACAGAAAATGTTATTTTTAAGCATAGTAAGAAATAAGGTTTGGTTTGGGTTGGGTTTTTTTTGGTAGATTTAGGATTTGGATGCTTTGGTCTTCCTGTAATTCCTCACTCTAATTTTAGCTTGTTGCTGTACTTGTAAGATATTGTTCATTACCTCTGTTTCCAGTAACATCAAAGTTTATTTAAACACCCTTTAAAATAATGTTTCTATTATTCTTTTCCCAGGTGTAGCTTTTCTCTGCAATATTATTTTAGGTTGATGATGTGGCTCAGAGAAATTTTTATCAAAGTAAGTACTATAAGCAATGTTAGTAGTAGCCTCTTATAAATTTTCAATGTTTTCATTATTTTCCCATTCTTATTTTTGCTGTTTCTAGACTTTTAAGCTAAGTAATAGTATCAGTTTAATAGCTGATTGTCTATTGTGGGAGTTTCTCTATCTCAGCCAAAAATAAGTTATTTGATTATTCTCTATTCCCTGTTTTTTGTTTTGTTTGTTGTTTTTTTTGTTTGTTTGGGTGGGGTTTTTTAAGTACCAGATGTACAATTTTTTTCTCAATTTGAAAAGAGAATCCTTTATCTTTCCAATCAAAATGAACAAAGAGATCTGCAGGGAAAAGAAAACAACAACAAAAGAAGAAAAAAAAATAAGAAAAAAACACTTTTATTCAAAGGCTGAAATAGCTTCCAACTGCTTGTGTACATCTCTGTCCCTGTTGTGTAAGGGACCTGCATTTTACATTTCACATTAGCTGTGCCCTGTGCATGCCCTTGCTTTCTTCTAGTCAGGGTTGTGATGTGAAGGACAGTAGCATCACATTCAGCTCTATATTCCACTATTGAATTGCACCAGTTTTTAGTGTTCAAGATTCCTCCATAGTCTCAACCAAGAAAAGTAGATTTGTCATTCTGAAAGCACCTTTGGGAAAATATAGACATGAGGTCTCCTACCTAACAACAAACAGCAGGTTAAGTAGGCTTTTAATCTAGACAGTTGTAAAATGTCTTCTGTTTTCCTAATAGAGTATAATAGCTTCTCTCATTGTGTAATGAACAGCCAGAAAAAAATAAAATCCATTATTTCCCGTATATGCAGTAATAGCTTATCAGAAACAATTACTAATAAATAGATTTAAAAAAAACACACACAAACCACACCCTATGCTTCAAATTACTTACCCTCAAGGATCTCAGAGAACTTCCCAAACTTCCATGTACTTCAGATGCTACATAAAATAGAGAAAGTTTAATTTCTTGGTGAACAAGTGGAAGGAAAACTAAATAATGGTTGGCTAAAGACTCTACAAGAGGAGACCATGTGAGCCTTCCAGTGCTTGGCTAATTCACCATAGTGGATATGAAAACCAATATTCCCATGGTGACTGGCAAGGAATGTAGCAGTTGTGCCACAATCAGAAGATAATCACATAAAGGATGTTATCTAGGCAAAAAATAATGATAACAAGACCAGGATCCAGGGCTCTACCCGTGGTTTTTGATGGTTATGCTTTCTTAAACCTCATATGTCTCACCTTCACCCAAACCTCGCCATTCCTTAACCAACCTGTTTTATGTACCATATCACAGGATGGTAAATGTGAAAGAGATAGAAAATATGTAACTCCTGCATGTAAAGCTCTAAATTGTGTTTAATTTCCACAGCTGACTTAAAAATCCCCAGGAAGTAAACTCTGTAACAAAAGTGCTAACCCAGTCTGACCCACAGCAGCACTACTGGGTGCCACCAACATATCAGAGAGTGTGGTATAAAGCAGAGCCATATAAAGAGGGTAAAATGAGGGGTTAAAAGTCACACCAAACATACTGGAAAGGCCTGCAGGCTCCTCAACCTTTATTCTTTAATTGGGAGGAGAAGAGTTTTTACTAAAGACTAAGTCTACAATGTAGGCCGGCAGCCCAACTGGGCAATACCCTTGATTTGTGCAGTTCACAGCAGTTCTCTTCTGAAGTCTTCATACAGACCTTTTTTTTTCAGATATAGGAAACATTTTTAAAGGTAAAAAAGTATTTTACTAATTTTTTTTTAATGAAACCTTGACTGCCAGGAATACTTGAAGTTGGTAATCATTTGCAGACTCCTTTCCCCTTCCTCACTGCAGGACTGAGGGCAGCAGCACAGCTGGCTGTCAGCTCAGCCCTTATTACCGACACCAATTATTGGTTAAAGAAGCCTACTATTAGTATCTGGCTACATTTCTTCACACAAGACATTAAGAGAAAGAAAGTCAGACCCTAACCTTGTAATAGTAAATGTGCCTGGTTTTATATTTTATTGCAAACCTTCAAATAAGAGGAAGTCACGAACCATTTTATCTTTGGTCCTCATTTAGGGGCAGAGTTGGGGGAGAGAGGTTGGTAGGGGAAAAAAAAGCATTGTAAAAAAAAAATCCCTCACTCTCATATGATCTTCATGGCAGGTATCACTCTTTAGAGAAAAATCCATGACAGCAAGCAAGAAAATTGAGTGCAGTAACTGAGAAAACATCTGCAATTCTGTATTCCTTAACAAGAACTAAGTTTAATAAAATCAGTAATTGGAATGAAATAAAAAATTATTTTACCCAGTAAACACTGAGGTTAGAACTGGATAAAAACATTAAAATACATAATTAGTATTGTCCAAAGTTGTGTCCCGAAACAGCAGAAACTGCGATTTGTGAGAAACAATAATAATATTTATTTAATTGATCCAATACTGCATATAGATGGGAAAAGAGCTTGGATAATTTTTATATTAGTAAAAACACTTGTTATTATTTGTTACACATTGTTAAGAAAACTAAAAGTTACCAGTGGAGGTACTTTATTAAGTCTGTATAGAATAGGTAGTATGAGCGGTGAGTTAAACACCGTGTGTGTGGTAAACACCTTTATGATAACTTATTTTGTGCTTAGAAATAGTATAGATGCCCAGGCAGAAAAGAAGCTATCAGACTTTGGGTTATACATCAGTCACAGGAAAGGTCAGGATATGTTAATTTTTTTCCTCCTGTAGTTAGTCAAGAGAGTCTAGAAGAGGAAAGCAGTGTGTATGTCTCTAGGTCTTGAGGCTTCATTCCTGATCTGCCACAAAAAAAAAACAACAAACCAAACCAAACCAACAAAAAAAAAAAAAAGTGCAGATTTCACCAAGAAGAAGCAAAACTAACTCTACCTGAAATAATGATCTTAGCAGGAAAGTCCCTCTTTCAAAACTATGGGAAGACATGGTATGAGGTCAGTGGGATTTTTGTCAAATGCTATTGATTTTGGGTGGAGATCTGAGCCTGTCAGTGAGTTCATACATGTAAAAGTAAGCTTTTTTATCACAATCTGCCAAACTTAGGTGCAAAGAGTCATTTTGTCACATCTAAGCACAGAAGCAAAATGTCTTGAACAAGTGTGCCACCTCCTCTAAATACAGAATGTTACCAAAGCAAAAAAGGAGGTGTCAACTGTAATCCAAGAAAATTACTCTGACCTGCAAGAGAATTCATTTTGCCCATGTTTAATCGAGATTGCTTATTTCAGTTTCATAGCAGCTGAAGAGAGATAAGCACCTCCAGGCATTTAGGAGAGATACTGACTTGAAGGGCTGCTTTCTCTCTGTTTTAGACTGAGGAACTGTGTCACCATTTGACTTGGGTTGGACAACAACTGAGGTCAAATGCCTAACTCTTAGCTCAAGTTTGGCAAGATATAACTTTGTTTTAGATTAATTTTTTTGTTTGTTTCTGGTTTGTTTTGTTGGCTTTTTTTTGGGGGGGGTTGTTTTATTTTGTTTTTAAGTTGCAGGTTACTTCTGTATTTACAAAGAGCAACTAGAGTTTTCTTTGTTAAAAATAAATCTTTTTAGTGTATGTTGTTGGTCTAGCAGCCCTGGAAGGACATTTTGCAAAAGCATTGTATTCTTTGGCCTTCCATTTGGCCTTCCATTGATCTATTCTGTAGGCTTCCATCCAGGATAAAAACACTACCTGCTGCAAGCATTAAGCATCAAAAATAAACAGCATAATGATAAAAATGTAGACATACATTCTGAACTATTTGTATATATCGAAATACATGTTCAGAACAAGTTGCAAAGTTCTTTTACTGGGATTTTCTTTTTTTATCTTAGCCTTTGTTTCACAACAGTCATGTACTTTGAGACTGTTGGGTGATACTTACACAAAAGCTGTAGGGCTCACATGAGTAAGGTTATTTCTTGAAAAAACTCTGGGATTATTTCTACAAACATGTTGTCCTTTATGTAATTAATATGTTGACCATTCAACTTGACAGTACCTGTCATACTTCATCAATGACAAGTTAGCATAGTTAAGGTCACCAAAAGGAAACTATTAAAACATAAATGTTTTCATTTCTTGTGATCTGCTGCTTTTCCTACAGCACTACATATCACTTTTAAAATGCCTAATTAAGAGTGATGCTTTCCTTTTACTCTGGTTCTAAAACGCAGGCATTTGCCTGCTGTGTTTTTCTATTTGTGTTGTACTCACAGGGAGTAAATTGATTTGCAATTAAAAAAAAATCATTAATTCATAATTAAACAATAGCAATCTCCTTTTTAAAATTACTTGCTCCATCTATTTGAAAGCGAACTTAAAACTCTGTAAACATAAGCAATTTCTATGTGAATTCCTGCCATGTTTGGCCCTGATTAATACAGGCCCTGTTCCTGAAATCTGCCATATGCAGATGAACCACTTTGCCTTGAGCAGTCTTCCATCTGCACTCCTCCCAGGATTAATTCATAAGATATGCAAGCCTCCACCTTTTCCTTCCAGTTGCTATTTTTGTAACCAAATTCTTAGTTCATTTTAAAGTATAACGCTCTGAGGATGCATATAGGTTCAACTGACAGACATTAGTTTAAATTTATTTGACCATAAAACTATAGTACTTTTTGTGTCAGTGTAAATTGATTTGTATTATACTTTGAGAAATCCAGGTTGGGTCTGTGAACTAGTTAGCAACCTTTCCCATTCCCCTTCCCCTTTTTTTTTAGAAGAAAGTCAGTAAATAGAAAATACTGTCTTTTCATGAATTCAGATCACAAAGTAATTTCTAATAAGAAGTTCAAAAGAGGTTAGAAAATATGAATCAATTTTTGGAGTTTGGGGCATCAGCTCATTAAGGTTAATATTGTAAGCTTCCAGTTTGAAAAAAGACACTGACTCAAATTTGTAATGATTTCACTTTCAAATTTCTTTTATCTCAGCTGCTGCTACTTCAACAAATACAAGCGCTTCAGATATAATAGGGAGACTAATGAGCATTGCAGCTGATTACTAAAATATTGTAATACTACCCAAGGCGTAATGACATATTTTTTAAAATTAAGAAAACAGAATACTTTTCTGCTTTACTGCTATAATGCATGACCTCTGCCTAAACTATAAATCCAACTTTTTCCAGTACTGTTGAAGTTAGCAGTGTTTCACTAGGATTAATGTTACTTTAGGAAAGTTTCTAATTTATTTTGGTCAGTTCATCCACCGTGGCTCTAGTGAATTTAAAGCAGGATGGGTTGATAACCAAGGTGAGACAAGGAAGGATATTATGAAGGGATCTTTGCATTCGAGGGCAAAAACCTTTTCAGCTATGGTGTTTATTTCAAGCAACCTTGGGAGAAAAGAAGCCTAACACCTAAGAAGGAACAAAGATTTTGAAAGCTATCTTGTTTATCTTCTCTCTGTCTTGCAAGTTCTGTGCAATGCACCCAAACAGCCACACAGAGTCTTCCCCCCAAATTAAAATGGGTATAGTAAATATTTTGACAACTCCAGTCAGGTGTAGCTGCTGGATTGTTTTCTGAGGCTAAAATTCAACAGTTCGAATTTTCCAGTCATTCTAATTCCAAGGATTTCAGAGAAGCCAGATTTACCTTAGAAGTGCAGATTCAGTAAAACGTATGCTAATATTTGTTAGAATTTATTCAGTAAGGAGCCTGACCACATGCTTAAGACTGGATGAAGCTTTTAGGAAATACATTTTACTGAAATTGTGCAGCAATGAGAGTCAGTGTTGAGCATTCATACAACTGTAACCACCCAACATTTATAAATCTAAATTGTTTCATAATATGTTTTTTAAAAAAGCCATAAAATGCTGAATATGACCTGCAAAATGAGACATCTGTGGTCCTCAATAACAGAGAGCAACTAGCAGCATCTCAAGGGCCTCGTCATGTAATTCAGAGATTTTTATTTATTTTTTTGGCTCTCTTTCATTCTGAGTTTGAAGACAGATTGCTTTACAAGGTACATCAGCCTGCAGGGAATAACAATTTCCTTTTTCCTCTGCAACAAAACAAATGTAACTTTTAAAACTGTTTATCTTTGATCAAAAATATATTAGTTAGCACACTAAGTAAACAGCTTTATAATTTGTCATTGAAATTATTGCTTCCTGTGGCTATTTTTAGTGTTTTTACATTTGCTGAGCAATTGGTAACAAGAGCTGATATCCTTGCCATTTGTTTTTTATTTTTGTAATGATGTTAGAAAAAACATGTTGAAATATGAGCTGTTCTTTAAAGTAATGGATAAACTACCATTCTGCCAGGAATTATATGCAACTTCCTCACTAAATAATCATGGGAACTCAAGCAACAACCACAACCCACACACATAATGCATGAAACCATACGGAACACATATATTTTCTGTGGTAACACATTCACCCAGGAACTCCAAGGCAGTTACCAGAGTATTTTTTTAAAAAAGCAACAAATCCACTCACACTTCTGTCTCACTCAGCCAACCTTAAAACCAAAAGCTTTTAGGAAAAAAGTTTCAGAAGAGGGTTGGTAAAATAAAAAAACATATATTTTTATTAGATTCTTAAGACCATATATCTGGGCTTTTCTGTTTTACTAAGTAGTATGCAGATGTATTTGCAATGCTCTGCACTATTAAAACATATCTTCAAATTTTATTATCCACATTGTGTAAGACCATGGTGTTACATTTGTTTCTTGAGAGCTACCAATTTGTGTTATGGTTCCTTATCTTTTCTTGCCATTTTTTGTCTTGGCTTTGATTTTCTGAAGGTGTCATCATCTGAAGTCTGCCTGTGTCATCATGAATCAGCATGCTACTGCTTATTGATCACAAGCTCTGAGCCAGCTGTCCACTTTCCCTTCAATTCTATGCAAAACAACATCTTTAAAGTACTGCTTGTCCTTACAGGTCACAAAAAGAACAACTTTTTTTGGTCTTCATCATTTTGCTCTGAGGCGATTGAAAACTTGTGGTTTTGATTTCTTTATTGTTTAATAAATTCACTTTTTGCTGTAGGGAGGTATAAATTAGGGCAGGCAAACACACTGCAATTTATCAACCGCTTACTATCTTTTAAAGAGGCATTTGTTGTTAGAAATGGAAGAAAGGAGAGTGTGATTACAATTTCTCTCTATAGCCCAATTTTTTTTTGCCTGACACTTGGATACTGACCCAACCTAGAAATTCTTTCCATTATTCCTTCATTTTAACTATCTCTTAAAATATTTCTGACAAGTCCTAATCTTGCCCTACTTACATGGTTTTTTTCCTATTACTCTGCTCTGTACCCACAGAGGTTCCTGGTGACTCAGCTTCTTTTTTACTTGGGAGGAAAGCTTCCCAGTATTTGCAAAGTAGCAACATTATTTCAACACCATCTACACTCTTCCCTCGGACATTACAAATGGACTATCTACACAGTACTCTAAGGCACTCCATGTAATCTGAAACTGAATTTCACTCTTGAGTTCTTGTCCATCCACTTCTGTTAAAGACTGGAAGCTCTACAGAGAAGCAAAACTATGTTTTTGCTGTTTATCACATTCCTAGCTGAATCTATACACATTTAAAGTGTGCTCTTGATCCAAGCTGATAAAAAAGAGTTTGCATTCTGGAACAGAATATAATTCAGTTTCTTTAGGAAAAAATCAGACAATGTTGGGAATCTCTGGAGATTTTTTACTATCTGTTTTCTAAAAAAAATTATAACATTCTAAGCAGCCTTAAAATTAAGAATATATTTTTATTTTTACAGTAACTATTAAAGGGAGTGCTGGTATCTATAACTTCAGCTGTAACATTACGTTGAGAAATGCATATACGAGGGGACATCCCAAGCTTAGCTGACTGCAGCATTCATTCAGCTGTTCTGGATTAGTTGGTCTTGCAGAACTGCAACAAAGATATAATGTTCTGAAAATAAGGACTTTTGTTTTCCCACCTTTTCAAAAGCAATCCCTAAATGTGTTCCTTGGACAAGAAAACTTCTATGGTCAGATCTCAGCCACAAGTCTTGGGATTATTATACGGTTTATGTTATATTTTTTCTTATTTTACAGATATGTATGGATTAGGAAATTTTCAAAACACAGAGGTTGTCAAAGAGGTTATCTCACAGTAAGTCTGCTGAGTACTTCTTGTAATATACCATTAATATGGGGTTTTGAATGACAAAAATATATGGATCAGAAGTGCATCTGGGTCTGTATTCCCGAAAGGCAGGTACAACATGGTACAGTTACTCTTGTTCTTGACTTGCTCCCATGTAAGCTTTTGTGCAGGCAAATATTGTTAGAATTTGAGGATGCAAAAGTGATGCAACAGTTTAAAGTACTAGTAATCTAATCAAGACTCTTTGGAACTTAAACTTAGATAAAAATTACATTAACAATACAAATATCAGTTGCCCATGGACAATTATGCTGATATTAACAATATGACCCAATGGAATTTTAAATACAAGGTTCAGAGAATAGCTTATGCCCTGCTCTAACTGTGTCTTGCTAGATCCTATCTCTTCTTTCAGGAATGCTCAGTAAGGTTTAAAAAACTTTACAAGCCAAAACATGGGGAATAGAAATCATCATAATTTAGACTTTCAATTAAATGTATTTTAGACCTAAAATACAATCCTGGTTACCTTATGTAGAGTGTCCATATAGACACACACATAAACTCACGCATACATATGAACAAAACTCCATGGAAAAATCTTTTGAACTTTGTAGAAGAAGCAGCTGTGCACTTGCAGTTGTCAAAGTCCCCAGCTGTGCCTTCTGTGTAAGATCATGCAATGCTTTCTCCAGATTGTCAGGAGAACATATTAATTTTGCACCATTTTCTGTTCCCTTTACACTCTTTGTCATGAAAATGAGCATGTATAATGAAGAGAACATGAGAGGCATTAACATTCAGTGATAACTCACTTCACTGTCAAAAACAGTGGTCACACAATGGGAAGTGGCATGTTTATCCAGTCTCAAGGCCAACAGAAGCATGAAGACTTAAAAATGGCATGGCAATGCTATATTGCATTTCTTTTGAAAGGATTATATCACATGCAGATGCAAATACAAAAGTATGACTGACAACAAAACAAACAATATTTTTTAGCAAATTGCCGGTGTTGCAAAATGAATTCCTAATTTCCTTTCCCACCAAAAAAAAAAAAAAAAATTGAAAAAAAAAATTAAGGAATTACAAAATATTCTTGTCTTGTAATAACTTTGTCTGTGTAACACTGCCAGAGCCAAAGAAGGAGCCCTTGTGGCTAGAATAAAAAGCTCCTTGAAAACTAATTTCTAATTGTGACAAATGACTTCTAGCCCAGTATTTGAAAGACATCCCTTTTTGTTGTTGTTTCTGAAACCCAGCCTTCTGTGTGCCATCCTCTAACCCACAGGATATTTTGCAGCTAGACAGTAGGGTATGGAACGAAAGAAAATGCTGAGCAATACAAACACTAAGATTGTTTGGCCATCTGAATTCAGCTAAATAATTTTCAGCTGATTTTGTATGGTTGAGCATGTAAATCACCCATTCTGACTGCTGCCAACTGCTGCAGTAACAGCTGCTCTGCCTGGCCTCCAGACCAGCTCTTTCTCCTGTTCCCAAGCACAACAAGTCAGAGGGGTAGAAGAGTCCTCCAGAAGTTGGCAACCTACCTCTGACCACCTGAGGAACTAAAAGACAACCCTAGAGTGCCAGTGATGTAACAGAACAGCATTCCCCCCTACTGTTGTACAGAAAATAAATAAATAAATAAACAAACTAATTAATTAATATTAAAGACCCTAAAAACCAATGACACTTTTTCTGCAAGACCTATTCTTAGCTTTTCTGTAATAGGCTCAGGGTTCTCATTCATTTGGATCTAACTCAGGGTGTTGTGTGAGAAGAGAGAATCTGATAGCTGTCTACCCCCAAATCTTCAAGGATAGAGTTCTTACTGGCTTGCTGTCCATTCACCAGGTGGCCATGAGGGCACCTTAACCATCTGCTCCTGCAGGTTAAGATTACAGGAAAACAAGAAATTTTATCTACCAGGAAGCAATAGAAATAAAAAAAATATTCCTATAATGGTAAGTCAGCGGTGCCCTCAAGGCTTGGACTGGGACAGCATTCAACCCAAAATAGGCTTGAACTAATCAATAGATATTTCTTCATAGTGTCTGTACTCTTGGGCAGAGAATCAGTTCTTTCCCAACTATATTATCACAGTGGCAAATGCCCACATTCTATGTGTCTTTCCCTACTTCAGAGATATCATGTTCTTCTACTGAGCCTGCCCATCTCTTTGGCTAGAAATGCAAGGTAGGAGGAGGCAAACATTATTGAGAAGGATCCCTGGAACCATCAGATCCAACACCTATCTCAGGAGCACATAACATGTTGCATTTTAGTATAGTGACCAAATGCCAAACTCCTGAATTAGAAAGGGCAAGAACACTAGTATAAAAATATCCGTATTCTGGTAGAAAACACTGGCAACATCATTGCTCACATGGGTTTCCTCAACAGCTTTCAGAAAGCTTCTCCCATGATCCTCAACTTATTTACCTTTCCCTAGATAACCATAATGCTCTTCCACATGCTCTTTTAAATTGTTATTCTAGAAAGATCAAAGTTATTCTGAAAAATAAGACAATTTTGTTTGCATTTAGCTAAGTCCCATAGAAAGTCCTGACCTGTTGCAGCAACCCTGTGTACATACTGCAGTGCATGCAGCAGTATTTTGTTTTTTGGACAACATGCAGTATTAAGGTCAGACCAAATACAAGAGCATCAGGAAAGGGGATATTTTCATTCCTCAACTTCTATATGGAAGCAACACAGACCGTTTGTGTGACAGAAAGTAAAGTATTTGCAACAACTTTACCATACCTTGAAGTCTAAAGGAACAAATATTACAAGATGTCATCTTAGTCCTCTGTCAGTATTTGCAATATTATTATTTATGCAGCTGAACAGAGTGAATCACCAGATGACTCAACCTCCAAAACACCACAATAACAGTAAATAAAAAAATAAACCCCTTCTCTCACACCAAGAAATCGCACACATACACACATCCTTCCTGAAAAACCTGATTGAGAGCAATTTGAAAAGAAAGAAATGCAATTTGAATTTTTTAAAAAACTCATCAGCCCTGCTATAGTTCCCATGAATAGACTGATCTGATTTGTTAAATCTCTTTAACCTTCAAAGATGATTAGGGAGTCATTTTTGCTGTTGTTGTTGTTGCTGTTGCACAAATGGATGGATACATTTCCCAGCAAGTTTTGGAGACAGGCTGGTAGTAGGTACAATTAATTCAGTACATATCATTTACTGCATCCTCGCTTCTTTCACAGAAACCCTTGCCAACTGATCCCAGGCAGAAGATTGGCTTTGGTTCTGCAAGCAGCTGCTCATCTTCCCACTTTGCTGGAGGTAAGTTGTCACAGTAAAGCAGCTGCTAAAAGAGTGGGAGGGAGACACCAATGAGTAGAAACAATTGTGTTGATGAAAAAAATAAAATAAAATTTTAAAAAAGGGGGGCGAAAAAATGGAGCAGCAATCTCACTTTCTTCAAACAGATTGGGTTATGCTACATCTTATTTGCCTAAAAAGAAACAGTGTGACCACAAGTTAACCTTGAAACATGTGAACTCTTGGAAACTTAAACAACTCAGGAAAGCCAGCCAAAAAAACTCCCAAAATAAATCTACCGATGAGATATTACTTTACTGATAATGAGTTCTGTGATCAAATTTGACATACTCAAAGATCTGAAGTTTGTGAAGATTTAGTACAGATTTAATCTTATCTGATTCTGCTTTAATCGCATTAAGTCTAGTTTGCAAGAGATAATAATTATTTATGTCAACACTGGTATAAGTAAGAGTTCTTAGACTCACACCCAAAGAATATAGAAGTGGGAAGAATTCAGAAAAAAAAATGGAATCTTGGAAGTCAGGAGATAAAAATAATAGTAAACTTCCTGTGTAAAAGTACTCTGCTGAGATCAATGGTATATTTAGATGTAAAAATCTATCCTCATTACTTTACTTGCATAATTAGGCATGACTTAAATATGTCAAGGTAAATTGCCAGTTATAATGTGTAATTAATTAGTTTTTAGAATACTTTTAAGCTATGGATTATAAAAAAAATAAAATGGTCAGAGCCTGAATTATTTTAGAGGTTGTTACATGACAGTGGCCTTCTGCATTTTCTTAAAACACTTTGGAGTTCTCCAGAATACTCACTACATTTTTTTTTCATAAATAAGAGGTTGGGTGGGGCTTGGAGCAACCTGGTCTGGTGGGAGGTGTCCCTGCCCATGGGGCGAGGGTTGGAACTAAATCATCTTTAACATCCCTTCAACCCAAACCACCCTGTGATTCTATGACAAATGAAACTAAAATCACACCAAAAGGTGCATAATGCCAAACACCTATGCAAGACATATCACATTCCCAACTGTGATATTAGTTTTGAGATATCTTTTTTTCAATTATTTTATTTTTTTACCATGAGAGCTATACTGCTCCTCTAGTAACACAAATCCAGGAAAGGACTTTTAAGAAAAGTCTGGGGTTTTATGAGTGCTGACAATACTGAACAGCTAAGAAAGCAATAACGCTTCCACATTACTTTTTTCATATTCAGGCAGTAGAGTAAAGCACATTCCTCACATTCCTGCAGTGGAAGAACTCAGAAATCTACATAAAATAAGCATCTTCTCCATTAAATATTGACCAAAAAAAAAAAAAAAAAAAAAAAAAAGAGAGAAAAGCAAAGCAAAGCAAGCCCAGAGGGCAGAGAGGAATACCTGTCACAATGCTAGAGCTTAAATGTATAATGTGAGCCAAGAAATAAAAACATGGGAAATTATAACTCATGAGTATTAGGTTAGTATATAAAACAATGTTCATAGTCTCTGTACCCTGGTTCTCCACTTATTAAAAAGATAATGCAAACCTGATTCTAGCACAGACCTTGAAACATCAGAATTGTGTGAGATGAAATTGTGTGAGCAGTTGGCCTTCACAAGAGACACTGTGCAAAATGGTCCATCAGAAACATGAAGCAACATCTCTGCAGCTGCAGGACAACGTGAGCCATCACATCACTGGATAGAGCAAAACTTTTCTCTTTGTATGTTCCTGTGGTGTCTGTGCAAATACGTGAGCTCAGAAATTCAGAAATTAGTTTAATAGAAGAAACTAGTATGTTGATTTAAATTTTATTCCTCTTCTTCCAATCTACAGAGATTGTGTTTTTTAAAACTGCTATTTTTGTCCTTGCCTGTTTGTGGTCCTTTTTTTCTCCTAAAATGTTTTTTTTTGGTTATTTGTTATTTCAGAAATATTTAATTTAAACTGTGTTTTCTCTAGTTAAAGGAAGTCCATATCTATAAAGACTAGCAGAAACCACAGACCAAATCTGAACTGGCACAACTAGGTGGCATGCATATGTATGGTATCTACATTTTCATTACAATATTTATCTCTCCTTGCTTTCTGATCCTTTTTGCCACAAGCTTAACCTATTTTCTCTGTTCACCCACTCTCTGCATTTTTTTAGCATACGTGGGCCTTTTTTTTTCTTCTTTGTGTTTCTTGTTTTTAGTCTTAAGAGATGTACAAACCAGGAGTCAATACTTCATTATCAACATTATGTTGATTACAAAATACATCAAAAACAGTGTGCATAGGTCTAGGCATTAAATCAACAATGTTCAAATGAGTTAAAAAATAGCCTGCATTTGTATGTTATTTATCTGAGCTACCTTCTTCTCCAACCACTCTCAAACTTTGTCTCAGTCCAGAAAATAATAGGAAGGAAGAACTGCTCTCTCTCCCCATTTAGAGGTGCAAAAGTCACTTGTAACTACATTTCTGAGGCAAGAAGTCTTAATATACAAAAGAAGTGGGTATACACTGGGCATGCTGATCTGTACCTAGTGTGGTAAGCACTTGAACTTTTATTATAAAGAAAAAATTTATTACATCTTTGGCCCATTTATAGTATTTTTCAGGTTTGTTTGTTTGGTTTTGTTTGCTTGTTTGTTTGTTTTTTCTTAACACCCACTGACAGTTAGCATGAAGCAGTAGCAGCTCTGCTCCCCTTTATTGAGACATGCTAAAAAAGTAATTTGCCTCATTTATTCCCCTGCTACACCGCTTTACAGAGAGGAACCTTAATTATAACTGATTTTCCAGAGTTCATGTGTGAAAACTGCAACCAGTTTTTGAGCAAAACTCAGACTTCCCAGCCTGCACCTTCATCCTTCCACAAGCTCCTGTTTTCCTTGAACTCCTCTTCCTTCCCCCATTCCTCTTTTGTGCAGTTGGATAAGCTGAACCTGCCATGACCACACTAGAGTTGCTTTCCTTTTGAAAGAAAATGGTCAGAAAATGAGATCTTTAGCAGCAAACATAAATATGGAGACTTCCGTCCAAGCTTCATTCCTTCCTATGTCCTGGCCTCTGGACCCTGCTAGCACAGCTGGGTGGGACCACTCAGTAAATCACATCGATTATGTGGCCCTGGATTAACCTTCCAAAAACACCTATTTTGTTTTATCTGGCTTATTTCAACCATGTGATTCATAAAACAAGGTCTTCTGTGTCACCCTGCGTGGCAGAGAATGAGCAGTCAGGGAACGACAAGGTCCTTCACCAGATCTGCCAAAGAAAGCCACAAAATTTGCAAATACGCTATTCATATCCCTGCAGAGTTTTCCATCTCTTAGCTCCACGTCTATGTCTGATCCCAAAGAGTTATTTTATGTCTTTCTTGCTCACTGATGACATCAGATTTCTGTCAGGCAGAAGCAGACAAGCTGGCTGGCCTTTTTCCATTTGCATTTACAGGAAAAGTAGCCAATAATACAAGAATAGCCAACTCTTTGAAGCTTATTGCATACAAATCATGACAAGGGAGAGATGAGAATAAAAAGTGAGCTGGAAAAAAGAAGATTCTAGTCCTAGTTTCGGTTTTAGCATCTCCTGGTCTCAGCTGAATCAACCCTGTGGGAACTGAAGGAGAGAAAAAGCAAAACAGGTAGTCTTGCCTGAACAAGAGGCTCAAGCTACAGACAAAAACGAAAGAAAGGAGAAACAAATGTCAACAGACTTTATGATCTCCCAAGAGGATTCAAATCTAGTTTGATTTAACATTTTAGATAGTGTGCAGCTTAATAATTTACCAGTTTTCCAGTGTCTCACTGATACCTATTCATAAGGGCTTTGTCTGAGTTCTTGTTCTTGGTAGGTAGCTGGCTAGGAGCAGGTGATTTGAGTTATCCTGTATGTGGAAACTCTGAATTCGTGGTAATTTATTAGCTGTGCCACTGTATGTTAAACAATAGTTTAGTAGTATTTGTTCCTCTTATCACTAATTTTCCCTGCCCCCCCAATCTTGCTTTCTGTAAATTGATGATAAAACTGGACTATTTTCTGTTACCAGGCTACGTATTAGAGAAAAAAAAAACAAACAAGCACCAATTAAAAAAAAAACACAAGCAACAAACAAAACCACAAAACAAAACAGCTCTTATTTTTTCATTATTTGGCATAACTGTTGCAGTAGAAACATAATCAGACATTGTGGGAAGATTATTTAATCATGAGCTGCCACATGTCACTGTGAAATAGAGTTCAATAATATTAATTCCTTCTTCCCCTTTTTACTTTTACTACCAGGATCCTGGAAAGAATTCCAAAAGCCCTTTCAACAGCTGAGTATCTGACAAGTGTAACTGATGAAAACAAAGCCTTGAAGATCTGCAAGGGATGTTGAATCTGAAAATACAGAAATGTTTAGACCTCGAGCTAATGCTTAGACCACTGGAAAATAACTTCCACATCAACAAACATCAAGCTGTTCAAACACTGAGATATTCCCCTTCCCATTAGCATGCAAACAAGAAGTAAAAAACAAGCATAGTTGGATCAATGGGCTACTACTACACATTTTACCTCTTGCATGTGGGAAGACCAAGCTGGCAAATGCAAGGCCACTATATTTCACCTGTTTGGTGATCAAATGATAACCACTGACACTGCTTTACAGTGAAATAGAAAAGAAGAAAAAAAAGTTCAAAAAACGGTGAGTATTGATCTGCAAAGAAAACTGGACAAGTGAAAGGCTCAGGTTTAATAATCCATTGTATCTGATGATTTTATCATCGTCTTAGGTGATGTGATGCATTTGAAAGTAGTGCACTTGGGCAAAGCATCTTTCCTCCTGTGTGCTCCAGAACTGCTGGGCTATTTTTGAGTGAATTCATAGTGCATGAGAAATTCCTGATTGACAGCTCTGGAGAATATATTTATCTGCAGACCAGGTAGAGGCTAGACAGCAAGAGTGAACACTAGCCCCCACCTCAACGCTGACCTTCAGAGGCAGGTGAGGAGAAGATTGGCTTGTGTTAGGGTCAAATTCCACCAGCTAGGGATATTTTTGATTGAGTGTTTGTTTTACTTTCTTTATTGTTACTTTTTAAACAACTCTGTTACTTTGGAGAAATGAGAAATCTGCTACTGAGGGACATGAGGATTTGTCTGAGTTAGGGCAAAGCAGTGGTTCTCCCTCTTCTCTTTTTAAAGTGGATTTTCTTAGGTTCTTTCTCTTCTTTTCAGTTGAATTTATTTAGTAAGGGTAACTCTCCTGTGACCAAGCTGAGGTAGAAACTTTTGAATGTGAAGAAATTGCCAATAACAATTATTGCTGCTACTGCAGCTCCTATGCGAAGACCACCTCTTAAAACAGTAATTAATGCCCTAAGGTAGTAAGACCTATTCCAGCATTGGTATGAAAAAGCTCTCTTTGCTCTTTTTCTTCCTTTTTAATTCTGTTGAGGCATTGTCTTGCTCTCCTTTTGCCTTTTTGCTGCATGCTGTGCTTGATTCCTCCAGTTAAAATGAATCAGCTAGTTTGCAAAGAGAAAGGCTGGACCTTTTAAGAGGAAGAAATTTATACATTGCTTGTTTATTTGATGCATTAATTGTATATGTACATGCAAACAACTCTATGTCGTAATGTTCTGAAGTACTAAATAAAGCTATCTGCTTTTTCTTTATAAGAATGTAAGAGAATATTTAAGATTATTATGTCACTGGGATCCCGAATCACAGCCCACAAAGCCTGTGTAAAGTGCAAAGAAATTTAAAATAAAAATATGACTCCTACCTCAGACAATGTATGACCCAAACAAATCGATCACACTCAATTTCTGGGAGTAAAAACAGAAGTCTTGTCTCACCAGCTTACTCCAGGGAACAACCTGGAGAAAACAGTCTTTGAAATAGATGTATTTTTGTTTCATTAGATATTTCTTTTTACTCTTTCAACCCTCTCCATTCCCCCAAAGTGTTTAACAAGGGAAAGTATAGAAAGTATATCTATTTGTACATACATACATACATACATATATAGAGATAGATATATATATATCCAGGGAAAGCATTATATGTTTGGATGGGAAATGGAACAGATACACAAAAATTACATTTATTTCCCAAATAAAAAACTTCAGTTTTTTCTCATGTAAAAGCTTGCTAGGTAAGAAGCTCCTGAACAGGCAGCAAAACACAATGGATGTGTTATAGTGACAGACATTTTTAAGATACACAAAAGAAGAAGCATCTCAGAAGGGTCTACTAGAGATGACATATATATGTATTAAAAAATACTTCAGGATAATTACCATTGATTATAAAAAAAAAAACTTTTAAAAGTGTAAAGACTACTCTAGTATAACTTTACAACTACTGCCATCAGAAAAACGTGTGATAATTCAATTCTCAAAATGTAAAGATGTAATTTTATTTTATTTTTTTTTCAATTTACAGTTTTATCATCTGCAACTTATCAGAGAATGCCACCACACTGGAAATATACTGTGTAGAAAATTAAACTCCAGTCAATGAGAAAAGTGGTCTCCTGGAATTACAATGCTTCATATTAGGTTACATACATTTGCATTGAATTAATTGTCTTTTTTTTTTTTTTTTTCCAGCATTGTAGAAAATATTACTTTATTCATTTCTTTAAACAATATTAAAATAATTCTAACAATTTCTATCATTCTAACATCAATTTAACTCACTCTAAACCAGAAGTTTTTATTGCAACATGGATTAGATTCTTAAAAATAGGCATGCTAATGTATACATATTAAAAAGGGAAATAATGCAAAATATATTATTCTTTCTTTCACGAGATCAGTGATAGAAAGGTAGAGACAGTAATTGCTTCCACCCCTAATGAACCCTTTACTTGAATTTACCACTGAATCTATGTTTATAAAAGTGTATATAGTATATCATTGACTACTGCCAAACACTTATTATACATACATGTATGGAGCCCTCTCCTCCAACCCAAGCAACTGGCTTTGCCTTTTTTGCATCAGTGAATACTCATCCATACTTCGGGAAATAATAAAGATATACCTAAAATCTCATGAAAAGTAGAGACCAGAGAATGGCTAAGTCTAGTCAGTGATGCAACAAAAATAAAAGACTGAAGAGATTTATTATATTTGATCCATAACAGAAGCTGAGGGACCTGTTCCTCTCCTTCCATCATAAGGCCAATGCAGAAAAAACCCAATCAAAACAAAATATTAATGTCTGCAAAAGATGTCTTAATAATATTTTATGGGGTACTATTTATAATTTATTATTATTTCTTATTTCTTTTTCTTAGACAATAGCACTACCAAACAGTAGTTTGAAAACCTAAGTGGAGATCCTTCAGTGGAGATCCTTTTTATAGGGTGGTTGGCACTAGAAGATTCTTAACGTCCTTTACAACCTGAACCATTCTGTGATCCTATGGTTCTATTATTCCATTTTTGAGAATATGGTGTAATAACTGAAAATTCTATCACTGCATACATTAATGGGTGAACAAAATATATTTTATGTCCCAACTTATATTCCTAAAAAAATCCCACGAAAAAAACAGCTGCTGCTGACTCCAGGGCTTCTCAGGGATAACCTGTTTTTCAAAGGAAAGTTTTCTGAGAGAAGCTGAAACATGCCTGAATTTATTGTGGGTTTCCAGATGCACAGTTGTCTCACTTGCGGTAGATGACTGCCAGGCACACGGCAGCACCAGATGTTTTTATGGTCAGGTTACCTGCTCAGCACTGGCACGGTGAGTCTCCTCTTGCCAGGAAACACTGAATTGTACTGCTCAAGCACTGCACAAGTGATTTGTACAAGTAAGGTACATTGCAGTGGAAATCTTGTATTATGTATTTTTTCTCCTGAAAATGTTGGACTGCCAGCACTTTCTAACACATGTGTACATGCAGATATTTCTGTAATTTCTGTATTTCTGTAGTTTGGGCTGAAGGGATCTGTAAAGGCCATCTACTCCAACCCCCTGCAGCCAGCAGGGACATCTTAAACTAGGTCAGGTTGCTCAGAGCTCCATCCAGCCTGATCTTGAACGTTTTCAGGCATGGGGCATCTACAACCTCTCTGGGCAAGATGGGCCCGTGTCTCATGACTCTCATTGTAAAAAATGTCTTCCTTATCTCTAGCCTGAACCTACCTTTTTTTAGTTTAAAATCATCACCCCTTGTCCTGTCACGACAAGCCCTAATAAAAAGTCTCTCCCTATCTCTCCTATAAGCCCCCTTAAAGTACTGAAATGCCACAGCAGGGTTTCCCCAGAGCCTTCTCTTCTCCAGGCTGAACACCTCAACTCTCCCAGCCTGGCTCCAGAGCAGAGCTGCTCCAGCCCTCCCATCATCTCCAGGGCCTCCTCTGGCCTCTCTCCAACAGCTCCATGTCCTTCCTGTGTTGGGGACCCCAGCCTGGCCCCAGCCCTGCAGAGGGGTCTCAGCAGAGCAGAGCAGAGGGGACAATCTCCTCCCTGGCCCTGCTGGTCACACCACTGGGGATGTAGTGTGGGCTGCCAGAGCATTCAACCAACACCTCCAAGTCCTTCTCCACAGGGTTCCTCTCAATCCCTTCATCCCACAGCTTGTATTGACACCAGAGGTTGGCCTGAACCATGTGCAGGACCTTGTATTCCTTGTATCAGGAAGTTCTCATGGACCCACTTCTCCAGCTTGTCAAGGTCCTTCTGGATGGCATCTTGTCCCTTAGAAGGATCAGCTACATCATTCAGCTTGATGTCTCTGCAGATTTCTAAAGGTTCACTCCATCCCACTGTATAAGTTATTAATGGGAATATTAAACCTTTCTAGTCCCAGTATTGACCCCTGAAGGACATCACATGACACAGATCTCCATCAGAACATTGAGCTCATTCATTACCCGTTCATATTAGCTATTGCTTTCATTGGCAGTTATACATGTACATATTACAAAATAAACCTAGCTGAAATTGAGAGAGACATCCAACATTTCTCCTTTTTACTATCTGTGAAAAATTATGGTAAGGTTTTTTTACATATCATACCAAAGATAATTTGAAAAACAAGAGGAATGCCTAGGAAATGCAACAGCTTATGACAGTGTGTGGCTTCTTCAGCTGCTTAGAAATGTACTAGGAAAAAGTGCTCAATAATGAGTATTCTTAGTTGATGTTTTTTTTAAAGTAGACTAAATCAAAGGACCCATATTTGTTTTCTGCTTTTCTGTATGTCAATCTATGAAGCTTTGTGCAGCTGCAATGGGAAAGTGTGGTTACCCTTTGGAGCCTTGCAGGTCTTCACTGTGTCAAAACTGAACCAACCAAAATTGCATCATGTTTCCTAAAATTATGTGTATATACACGTAATGATACTAACCAAGGTTGCCACAAATGGATGGCACAGACCCAAACTGTCAAGAAGGATGAGCTGAAAAAGTTATCAATTTGATCCAAGGTGGAGGAGGAGGCTGAAGAAAATCTTTTGCTACAACTTTCAGCATATGCCACTGGCACAGTTAATGCACTAAACAAAGATGCTGAAGATCAATAGTTTTTGATTTTTCCAAATTATAGATTGGACAATAAATGAACCAGTGACAAAATCAGTAAGCTAAATTAAAGGCTAGCAAAGTATTACTTCTGAACAGAACAGATGAAATAGCAATAAATTTTGGTGGTAATTTCAAAGCCAACATGATACATAATTATAAAATTCAGGGCTTTTTAAGGTCAAGTATAAACAAAACTGCAGAAAAATGTCCAAATTTGGGTTTATCTATTTTGTTACAAGATGAAAGAACTCAGATTTTAATACTGTAATTGAACATCTGGCACTGTTGCAAACTGGTAAGTATACTGGAAAAATATATTTGTTTTCAGAAATCTATATATGAACTGTTTAAAAAAGTGTACTTTGTGATTGATATTAAAATTAAGAATTCAAGTCTTGATTATAAGGTGAAATTCCATGCTTACATTTAAGTTCACTGTGAAGTAAAGACAATATTAAGTAGCTCTTTAATGTTAAAAATTGCTTTAACTAGATTTCTAGATGATTTTCTAATAGTCTATGACTAATTGTGAAATTTACCATTTTAGCTTGACTAATGTGTGAAATCTGTCATCTTTCTTCATGATTTACACAAGGTCCTAATAAGAAGTACAGAGACTTGATAACATGACATGAATGGTAGCTCATATTGTATTTGTTCACTTATGTTAGGAGACATATTTGTCATTACATTTTGTTCAATCTGTTGGTCTACTTATGATATCACTACTGGAGTCTACCAGAAGTCTGCCTTTACAAACATGACTAAGCATACCCTTGTCTGTTATTCAAAATTATATCAATTGATGCAATGCGTTACCAAAGAAGCAATCAAATACACTCTGAAAGGGGCAGACTACTAAGTTCTTTAGCCTCCCATAATTAAACTGTAAACAGACAAAGACTTCGAGAGAAGTAGGCAATTTTACATAATCTAGTTAGTTACAACCATTACTTAGAAGAAACTCTACAGCTCCAAACTCCTACATCATACTAAGAATCCTTAAAAAGTTGGGATTTAGTTTGGTTCTACATATGTTAGCTGGACAAAGCAGAAAAAGTAGTAAATTAAACTTAAAAACAACCCTAAAAATATCTGAGTGATCAGAAGCACTTGTGGTGGTGAAGGCAGTGATGCTATTTGAAACCAAAATTCCTGGTTTTATTTTGGAACACATTTCTATTACGATATTCAAAGTGAGGGAAAATATATGTCCCTTTGACCTGGAGCCATTGCATGCCGATCTGGAAAGCTATGAGGTTTTAAAGGACTTAATGGAAGTCCCTAAGTCACACTGGTATCAGCATTTTAAATTCCTATTGCAAACTGTCTCTTTTTCCAATGTAAAACAGAAGGGATTGTATCAGCAAATTGTGTCTCCAGAATTTTCTGTCCCAATGGAAGGCAGTGATCAGGAACAACGAGAGAAAATAAGTCATGCTGTTTCTTTTGTACAAAAAAAAAATTATCTCTATCTATCTATCTATCTATCTATCTATCTATCTATCTATCTATCTATCTATATCTAATCTTGAAGATTACAATACTTTATCAAAGGTTTTAGTGGAACAGTGTATTGAACACATCTGGGAACACAACCGAAGATATATATTCTTTAAGGGGAACTAAGTTTTTAGCCCTCAGCAGTGGTGACAATGTTCTTACATAGATATGAAGATAATGTAATTGCACTTGGAGATATCTTACATAATAACAGGTAAAATTATGAGAAATCCAGCTAGCTTTAATAGGCTGAGGAAAATTAAGGTAATAATGCCTCCGAATCATAATGAAAATTAATGTTAAAGGACACAAAGATTTGCTGGACAGGGAGAAGCTGCTTGGCTCTAAAAGTCTGTTTGCTGCTTAGTCACTGCACCCTTCAGTGTCCTCCCCTTTCATGAAAATGTCTAGCTGTCTCTTGCATTTATTTATAATGTTTGCTGTGATGATCCAACTTGGCAACGTGCTTCACATACTTACAACTTTGGCATTATTAAATAATTCTGCATGAATTCCCAGCTTTTATCTCTCCATTCCCAAAGTGTGGTCCTGAGTGCCACCCCCCGCACTACAAAAATCTGTATGCTGCTACTTTTTCTTACCTAATGAAACTCTTTTTATTTTTTTTTTTTAATTTTATTTTTTTTTATTTCTTTCTTTCCCCCTCTGTATTATATTCTCAGCAATTTTACCTTCACGGAAAAGAACATGTTTCTCATTATAAACCTTTAAGACACTTGTCACAGTATTCTTAAGACAGGAAATCATTTCAGTTGTCCCCCAAAGCACCGTCTTCAAGGTAAGGTGGAAAGATGGTAAAACCACAATGTTTTATACATAGCTGTTACTGATTTGTCCTCCATCCTCTGTTGGTAACAACTCTTAGAGCTTCTATTACCAACCAACTGCTCAGTCATAGACTCTGTGCTGATAAGATTTTTTTTTTCACAATCCATCTGAAAACACTTAGTAGTCTTCATGTCAAGATTCTTCTTTAAGATGTATGTTGGCTTTTGGCTTATTAACCATGGATTATTTCACTTTTATAGCTTAAGCCCCTCTCCTTCCTACTTTATGCCCTTAAAAAAAAAAAAAAATCGGTAATTTTTTAAGATTTTAATTGCTGTGCATTTTATATTCATGTTGATTTGCTCATAACAGTACTTCTCAACAGCAGCAAGTGTGCAGAGAGTGTTCAAGGTCTAAACAGATAGACAGATAGATAGATCAGTGCTACTGAACAATTCAGTCACCTATATTCACTGTAGGGTCCGTGTAAGGAATTTTACGGAAACTAATTTTATGACTGAGTGGATAAACTTATAGAATCATTATTTCCTTCATTTGCTGAAACAAATAATTTTAGAAGATTCTAGGGCTGGATTAATCACTATTATCAGTGATGTTATTGTTACTGATCTCAACTGCACTGTGCAGAAGGAGGGCTGCACTGAATTGTGTCCCAAAAATATAATTTCTGCTTGTCAGTAGGAATCTAGTATCCTACATTGCCCCTATCTGATAGTTACTGTCTTTAAAAAGTATCACTGACTTGGATTTTCAAAAAAGTTATAGCTAAGGGGGTCCAGAGTATTTTACTTATAATTTAATTTCCACATAGCAGCAGCATTCAGAGTACCATATAAAGGATACAGGGATAAGTATATGTGAGAACTCTACTCATCTTCTCAAAAATATTATTTCTATAGTATTTGGTTGTCAGTAGAGAATCTTTCTGCTAACATCAAGTCTCACTTCTCTAGAGCTGTTACTACATTATGGCTACTCCATTAATTTTCCACCCAATTTTCTCTGCTATTAGCAAATGAAATTATTTGTTTTATAATCTACAATCTGACTTTCCAATTTCCAATGAGCAATTCATCGACAGTTCAGAACAAAATTATTTTTGAACATTGGACTTTGAAACAAAAACTGGCCAGATATTTTATCATGTGCTTATGAGGCACTGTAAGTTCTACAGAAATGTCATTCTTTTATCATTGCCAGCTTGTAACCTGTGGATGATCAGAGGAGACTTCTGACCAGGACTGGGTGATTTTTAGGCTACTCTTTGGTTCTAGGACACTGCTTATAAGAAATAGAAATATTAGAGGGAAGGGTGAGAAGCACTGTAATAAGGCTGAGGTACTCTGAGAGGAGTAATACACAGTGCCCTAGAGCTTGTAAAAAAAATTAATTAAAATCTTAAGGACACCTCCAATGGAAAGTTTCATTTTTCCTAACTAAAAGTATTGTGTTTGTTATAGGGTAAGTGAATGTTCAGATTGATTCACCATTGCCTCAGTTATGAATGGGAATGTAGCAGTTTGCTTACCCTGCGTGGGTTTCACATGCTACTGTTTTCTTGGTAGACTCAGGTCAGGTCCATAAAACGGATCAGTCACAGCAAAACTGGGTATTCATGAAAGCTTCAGAATCTGTTATGTCTGTAATATAGATGAATTCTCCAGGGGAAAAAAAAAAAAAAAAAAAGGTCTTGTATGCAACAATAGAAGCAGTTTTTCCTATGGAGATGCACACTATCTCGTGGTTTTACCAACAGTCTTAATCTCAAGTGTATGTTTACTGAGAAACAGGAACTCTTGGGAAGAGATTTTTGTACATATTTTAGAAAATATAAATTCAATAAGGAATGTAGAAGGGAGATTAGCTGAGAGCTGGCTGAGTTATAAACTGCAGCACTGTATTTCTCTTGAAAATTATGTTTTAATGAATGACCTCTTATCTGGGGTGTCAGACACTAATTCTCAGGTAATTTTTAATTTTTGATAGGCTCACCGTGGAAACCACAGTCTAGCTCTGATGATCAGGAAGTCTAGTGAGGTTCATTACTGTTGGTACTTAGATACAAAACAACATTCCAAAAATGATTCAGTCAGACAAAGAACCAACTGGATCATAGTGTCAAGAGTTCTTCTGTTGACAAAGAAAGTCAATGATGCTGCAGATTTTCCGACACTTAGTGTGTTGATTGACATGATAATGTTATTATTTTCCATCATATATTTTGAATTATCTGGGAAATATAAAAGAGTATGCAAATATTCTCCTTCATGCTTCACAGGATATAGCATTTATCCTCCTAATGTTCCAGCCAAAATCAGCACCTGGATGAAGAGCAGCTGGCTAAAGCTGAACCCAGGAAAATTAATGCCAGTTGGAAAAACAAAGCTCTCAGAACTTGCCTCTTCAGTCCTTAATACCTGCCCCCAAACCCTTTAAATCCTAGTTATCATTTTCCCCCATTATCACAGATTTGGCTCTTTCACAGGGCTTTTCATATATATAGCGCTTCCTACTCCACTTTTTCTAGCAGTCCCATAAAATATACTAAGAATGAAATTGCCCCACTTCCTCAAGGAGTATTTTCTCTCATTGCATGTGCATCTTCCATTAACACAAAAAGAATTTATATACTTGAATTGAAAGTAAAACATATCCATTTGTTGTTTAACTGTCATCTTAACTGCCACTATCCTGTCATCTGATTTCTCTGCTCAGATTAATAATCACTAGAGCTACCACTGTCTTATTCTTAGTTTTGCTTGTTTCTTCCTTTCTACATTCTTTTTCTTGCTGCATGAAGTCCCGATGCATTTACTGCTTCAATATTATCTAGTACAGTAACAATTTTCACAATAGTCCCTACACAACAGAGTAATTGGACATTTTGCACCTTTTTTTTAATTTGCTTTTTTGGTTTTTGCTTTGTTTTGTTTTTCCATCAAGTGGTCGGTTTGTTTTTACTTGCACACATTTCAGTTTAGTAGCACCATAGACTCTTCAGGGACTTAAGAGATCCAATGAGCCAGAAAAGTTATTAAATATCCATCCTTGTCACTAATCAGAACTTGATTGGACAAGTCCCTGACCAGCCTGATCTAAGTTGACTCTCATTTGAGAAGAGAGTTGAACTGGTTGACTTCCAGATGTCTCTTTGAATCTAAAATACTTTAGATTCAAAAATCTTATATTGTGTGCTACAGTACATGGAAGATGCTGCTGTCATATCATTACCAGTTTTTATACGTTCAGTGGTGCAACTAGCAATGCATAAACAGTTTTATGACTTCAAATGTGGAAAATTATTTTCATTCTTTCATACTTTCATTCTTTCTTGATATCATAGCTATACAAATTTTGATTTATGTAACTATTCAAAGTATACCAGTGAGAATTTTCCTTACCCCCGGCTCCATCTCTATATTGGTACAGACACCCATACATCTTAACAAAAAAACCCTACAGGTGGAAAAAGTACCTTTAGTTTCACCATATTTAAGAAGAATGATCAATGTACTTTCAAGCAAAAGGACTAATCAATCCAAATACCTAACTGGAGATAAACATTATAGCACAAAGATAAAATTCTGGGAAGCAAAAAGAGATTGAAGTTGGAAACCAAACCAGACAAAATAGCATTTCATACCCTGCACCTCTACACCTGCTCTAGGAAATAATTTCTGATTAACTGTGCCTGGTGATGCTATGTGATCACTAAACCCAGAGTCACCACTGAAGTGTGGCACCTTGCTATATTCAGCGAAGTGGACACTCAAAATGCAGCACTACATATGAGCAAATAGGAGGGCTAAAAGCTTCTCTACTTCTCATGGTCACAAGAAAATCATATTGCAGTGTTTCCAGCTATGAAGGAAATTACTCAGTGTATGTTGGTGTAAGCCTTCATGTTTTAAGTGTTGTGGTGTGTAAGGGGCAAGAGAGTGCATTTTCTTTCTAAATGCTCTGTTACTCCTCAGGGATAAAAAAGAAATTGATAAACCATGGCATCATTGTGGAGGATAAGGTGGAATGAAGGAGACTCTCTGATGGTTTCCTGAGATTACCTAGGGTACGCTTTGACATCTGAAAACATCTCTTCTCTCTTCTCTTCTCTTCTCTTCTCTTCTCTTTTCTTCTCTTCTCTTCTCTTCTCTTCTCTTCTCTTCTCTTCTCTTCTCTTCTCTTCTCTTCTCTTCTCTTCTCTTCTCTTCTCTTCTCTTCTCTTCTCTTCTCTTCTCTTCTCTTCTCTTCTCTTCTCTTTTTCCTCTCTTTGGTTGTTTTGTTTATTTGTTTTGTTTTGGTATATTTTTGTTTGGTTTCGGGCTTGCTTTTGTTTTGTTTTGTTGTTGTTGGTTTTTTTCCTTTTAAGAGAAAACAATGTATTTTTTTGAATACATGGTTTTAATGGCAGTAAGATACATATCACAGCCACTGGTAATAAGCCCATGATTCCCTGTACTGTACTCCCCAGGGAGTCTCTGTGTAGGAAAAACAAAGATTTTTACTTTCCAGATGTAGATTTGCCCTTAAATTGTCTCTTTTACCATCTTAGCCCATACAGCATCAACAACAGAAAACAGGGGAAAGAAAGAAAAAAAAAAAAAAAATGCGAGAGAGAGAGTATAAAAATACCTACTGCCATATACA
Source organism: Apus apus (assembly GCF_020740795.1). Taxonomy (NCBI): domain Eukaryota; kingdom Metazoa; phylum Chordata; class Aves; order Apodiformes; family Apodidae; genus Apus; species Apus apus. The sequence goes on along the minus strand of NC_067312.1, from coordinate 75,399,276 downwards.
GCTAGGAAGAGCAGATTCTCCTTTTAGGCATTCATGAGGAATTTCACCTGGCAACATTTTTTGTATTCCACTTCCACACTGCTGAGAGAAATGTACAAGCAGTAAAACTACTGAAAAATAATCCATTGTAAATCTCATTCTGATTCATATTTTTCAGTTCATTTCGGTCCAGGAAGTACTGCCTTTTTCTTGTCCCACTGTTCCTTCAGTCTGTGCCCCATTCCTAAAAGCTTCAGGTGGTCAGTTTAATTAAGAGGATCATCAGTAGGAGGTGGAAATTGCCACAGATGTCCTGCACATCTTCTCAAATGGCATAGTGACTGCCCAGTTGTACATAGAATCATAAGGGTGCTTGGTGCAAGAGAGAGTGTTGCACCAAAAATGTTGAACACCCAAGAAAATTAAGAATTTCCAATTAAGGCACGAAAAGAGGCTGAAGAGATGAGTTCAGGCCTGGAGAACAGAATAGGGATTTGTGGGAATGGGACAGCAGAAGTGCCAACAATCAGACAAGACCTCACTAGTGATACAGCCCAGGGAATGGATTTTCTCTGTGGTGTGTTCATGCTTAGGTTTCAGCAACAGAGAGTGTAATGGAATAAACCTCACTTCTAATATTAACCACCATTGGGAAATAGCTTATAAATATATTTTCTCAGTGCTGCCAGGGATAAATGGAAGAGAGAAGCTGAGGGGTGTATGAAAAGGACAGATTGAACAAGTTTTGAAATTTGCCGCAGGAGGGAAAACAAAAGAAAAAAATCTGCTAGCATCATTCCACTGCTCTTTTATCTTTTCCTCCCTGTTCTATCATTTGATTAATGACAAAATGTGTGGATGACAAATAATTTCTCCTACTTAACTGCCAACATTTTTATTTTTATTTTAAATATTAATAAATGAATTTAATGCTCATGTATGTGGGAGACTAATAACATTAGCTAGAGCCAGACAAAGCTTCAGCAGGCATTGTGCAAGATTTTCCACATGGCTCTGCCAGAGCAACTAAATCTTTATCTTTAACACTCCTAATAATATTCCAAGCACAGGCTCCTTTTGTTTTGCAGATATGAGAAAAGCTGCACCAGTCTTACAAAATGTGTAGATTACAATGACAAGAACTCACCAAGATGCTAAAACCATGCCTGAGGCCAGGCAAACAGAGGTCAGTGGGTATTTGAGGGTGGTTGCCCTTCTTTCGCTGGTCTCTTATACATGGTCAGACTGTATCCAATCCTCATGTACACAGCCAAGGTGAATGGAGCTCAAAAAATAATAAATGGCTGTCCTTCTGCTTTTCAAAAGGTCTGTGAGCTCCAACTTCTTGCTGCTCAATGAACCTGGGTGCATCCCTTCAGGGCAACTGCCTTCTCAGACCTCCCTCAAAGAGGGACAAATCAGGGCTTTGGCAATACCCGAAATTCCTAAACCTCTAAAGACCATTTTTACCAAACATAAAAGATGATTTATCCTGTTTTTGCACAGGATGCTGCTTGCAAAGGGCAATAGAGATATTGCAGTGGGTTTCTCCTTCAGATGGCTACTAAGATTGGCTAATTTCCTCTTTGGATCTACACAGAGCTACCAGAAAATCTCTTTACAATTGCTGCAGAAACTGATTTTGTAAAAAATTCTTCCCAATCTTGGGAACCTCTGAGCAGCAAGAATCTGAGACCACTATAATCTCATTAGCAATATTGAACTCTTCAGTAGGAATGATTCGAACCTTGAGTCAGCTTCCAAGACATGTTACAGGTAGAAGAATGATGTGGCTGATAATGTGAGGGGAAAAGGATGAAAGAGAAAACTTACTGTGAAAGAAAGGCATATTAAAACTAGAATAACTTTCATAGAGTCACAGAATATGCTGAGTTGGAAGGGACCCATCAGGATCATCGAGTCCAACTCCTGTCCCTGTGTAGGGCACTCCAAGAATCACACCATGTGCCTGAGAGTACCATTCAAACACTTCTTGAACTCAGGCAGGCTTGGTGCTGGGACCACTGCCCTGGGGAGCTTGTTCCAGTGCTCCACCACTCCTTCTGTGAAAAACCTTTTCCTGATATCCAACCTAAACCTCCCCTGATTCAGCTTCCTGCCATTTCCCTGAGTCCTGTCATTGGTCACAAAAGTGAAGAGATCAGTACCTGTCCCATCTCTTCCCCTCATGAGGAAGCCATACACTGCAATGAGGTCACTCCTCTGCCTCCTCTTCTCCAAACTGAATAATCCAAGTGACCTCAGCCACTCCTCATAAGTCATCCCATCCAGACCCTTCACCATCTTCGTGGCTCTCCTTTGGACACTTTCCAATGATATCCACTTGATGTTGTTTCTATATTGTGGTGCCCAAAACTGGAGGCAGTACTCAAGATGAGGCCACACCAGTGCAGAGAAGAGCAGGACAATCACCTCCCTTGACTGGCTGGCAAAGCTCTGCTTGATGCACTTTGCATTCAATGAGGCTCTATCTGCCTTGCACTTAGCAGCTATTTGTATTTCTCCTTGTATTTCTTAAATCTATTAGTGACTGAGAAAGACACCAAGGAAATACAGAATACAGTATTGTACTGACTCTATAACTAAGTCAGTCTGGCCATTGTGCAACCAAAACAAAGGCAACAAGTGCTGAGCAGTGGCCAAACTGAAGACTGAACACCTGGCTCTCATTTATTATGAGTTTAAAACTGAAAACCAAGTCTTGACTTTTACAGCTGAAAATTTTGTGACTCTTCCCAGCAGCTCATAACACTACTTCCCCATCCCAACCAACCCCACAGCAGCTGAAGCAGGAACAGAAAACGTAACCCAAAAAGGTCAATATGATGAACCTGTTGCTTTTAGGTGTCTCCCTCTCCTGGCTTCTGAAATCAAGGCCAAAATTTTAACTAAAACTAAACATAAAATATGACAGCATCCAAATTGTTGAGCTGAGCTGCTTCCATCCACCCACATATATGTAGTGATAAAATCAAAATATGACAGAAATATTTACTCTTGGCAGGGCAATGCAGCTTTCTCATCCTGAGATGTCACAGTCCCTCAAAGCATTTTTCCTTTTAGTAATGGTATACTTTTGCCCCTCTCAGATTTTTAAATAAATCATTGTACTGAGATACAGCCATTTCTCTCTTTGGTAGGAGCCTGATCTTCCTGAGGTGGATACTGAAAGCTTTCCTATGGTGAAGTGGGAAGGTTCAGGGTGGATTAGAACCTGGATTTTTAGCTCTGCAAGGAAGTCCGAAGCTCTAAACCAAAGTCAAACTTCAGTGCTGAAAAAAAATCCCAGGGAATGGGATCTTATCTAAGAATCTAAAGTGTGAGGGAACTAAGAAAAAAAATCCCAAAAGAAATAAACATAAATGTGCAGGCCATACCTAACCCTGTCAATGCAGCATAAATTGATGAGGCATCATAGGTTGCCCAGAGACCTGGTAACCTGCTCCCAGGCTCTCTGCCATCCAACTGGGTGCCTCACAGTCCCAGCAGCCAGGGAGGGCCCCTGCAAACCTCTCACATCTGCAGCCAGGAGCATGGAAGCGCTGGGAGCCCTGAAGTGAGCTGGGTCTCCCAGGGCTGCCAGTCAATCTGTTGGGGAGGTGGGTGAGCTGGCAGCCATCCTGCTGGGCTTCTGTCAGGAAATATGAGAAAATCTCCATGTTTCCAAAGAATATTTGAATTTCACCAAACAGCATTTTCCAGCATAATACTTTTTCCACCATGAAATTTCTGTGTCTTCACTTGTTGATGTCATTAAGATTGGGTTTTGATTTTGGTTTTTTTTGTGGTTTTTTGGTGGTTTGTTTGTTTGTTTTTTGTGTGTGTGTATTTTTTTTTTCCCTTTAGCTGACTACTTTTGCCTTTTATTTGCTGTTTCCAGCCTCTCACTGCTTTGAGGCCCAGTCTGCAGAGAAGACAGCGAGGAAGCACCACCCTATCATGCTGTGCTGAAGGAAAGATGCTACCTCCTCCTTTCCTTATAAGTCACCCTCATCAAGAACCATGTTTAACCCTAAAGTAGTATGTGGATACCAGCACCTAAAAAAAGACCAACACAGTTAAAAAGTGGCTTAACACATCCAGCCGTTCCTAAATACATTTCATAATGAATTTTGCTCAACATGTGTGTTACTGCTTTAGCAACAGTGTTATCTGCCATAGGGCTGACCAGAGAAATGCTAACCATTCTCAGTTTTAGCAAATGATACCTAAAAACCCCCAAAAAAAACAGAGCACAGGGAAAATTATTAGTGTGGGATATGCCAGAAAAGAAAAATATCATTGCATGGTAATTGAAATAGTAGTACTGTGTTGAAATAAAAAAAGAGCATTCATATAAAGAAGTGGTAGCTCCCCATTCCTCTCATATTGACTTACATAAAGACTTCATTCATCGGTGGCATTCCCTGCTACTGGATGTTATTTTGGTAAATACTGATTTCTAAAGTATTATTTCTACTAAGACTGTCATTAGAATAAAATTATGAGGGCTAACATTTAATACTCATGTTCATGACAAACTGACTACCTGCTGAAGGTCAGAATATGTTTCAAATTTTAATTTAAAAAAAAAGAAGACAACAGCTTGGGAAATAAATTCAGATTTCTGTAACTCTGGTTCTTACAGTGACTCCATGGGCAGTCTTGGGAAAGGCCCTTGAATTCTGTTTGTTACAAAAATAGGGATTAACTACAACTTTTGGGTATTCAAATGATTGATTTTCTAAAATATTTTATTAACACTTTGATAATTAAATTAAAATCTATAAACATCCACTGTGTTATAGCAATAAATACAGGTTTTATTTCCTTCAAAAATCTTGGATGCTGACCAATGTTATGACACAGAAATCTTATATTTTTCAAAAAAGTCACAGAATGCAAATTTATAAGGCAGTTTTCAGTTTTCCCGTTTCCCCAGTATTTTCACTTCCACTATAGGAACTCTTGTTATAAGAAATACAATAGCTACTTAGCTCTCAGAATTATTACTCTGGTAGAACCTGTTTCAGGTGTAGTAATACCACAAATGTGGTGTTTAGCAGACACCAATTATATCATTTGGGAGCAGATACAAACTTCGCAGGAAAGCTATTTTTTTGCCCCGTAAAGCTTTTTGTACTGTCTCCAAATATTATCCTCTTGCAAACCTGATTTTCTATCTATTTGACAATAGAAACCCCTCCAAAACTACAAACCTCTGAAGGTATCTGAGCAAGAAACATTAGAACAAACCAAAAGCACAGGTACTGATTTTATTCAGTGCTCCCACACTGATCTGTTCACAGTTTTCCCTCTGTATTTTATTACTTTTCTGGACTGTTTCATCACGAAGCAAATGTTGAGTTTATCTCTCAAGTGAGATTATCATGTTATAGATGATCTGGTTATTGAATGTCCTCGACAAAGAACAATCTTGTTAATAGCTTGCCTACTCAAAGACGTGTCACTTCAAATCCATCTTCTATCTGGATCTCAGCTACATACAAATGCCCTCATCTGCAGCTCCCCTACCCCAGACTGATGATGGTTGTTCTGCTTTGGAGTCAAATGTCTCACAAAAGACTTACTCAGCTGGTGGAATTTATTTCACATAAAAACAGTTATACAGAAATTTTATCTAAATGACCATCATCTTTCTTTCTATAAACCTTATAGTTGCCATTTTTGCAGTTTTCCTTGAACACTGTAATCTGTTAAATTTTGACTGAAGTGAAAACATAGATCAAACACATTTCCCACTGATCCACATATGCAGGGAAAATGGTGTGAATATATCTCCTCTGAGGCATTGTCTGACTTGGGTAGGCTTGTGCACATAGTTCAAGGCCTCCGAAAACTCTGGGTGATCACTATTCTCTCTGCATTTCCCGATATAAAGGGGAAAAATCATACATGTTTTGCCTCTACAACGCAGTATACCTGAAGGCAGTGCTGGGTGCTGGGAGCTGTTCATGTCTGCACGCTCTCACACATACAATCCTGCTAGGATTCTGATATGTTTCCCAACTTTTTTAGAAGGAATAAAACCATAAGTCCCCAGTCTTTGCCAAGAACTTTTCATTCACTATTTCCTTTTGTAGGTTTTGTCTTACAAAGAGACAAAGTACAATCATGTTATTTCTCAGAAGCTAGGTAAGATTCAGGTTAAAATTGTCCTACTAAGGAAAGTCACAGACTCACAGAAAGGTGGGGTTTGGAAGGGACCTCTGGAGATCACCTAGTCCAACCCACCTGCTAGAGCAGGATACTCTAGACCAGATCACACAGGAACACGTCCAGGCAGCTTTGGAATGCTTCCAGGGATGGAGACACCACAGCCTTCCTGGGTAGCTTGTTCCAGTGCTCTGTTACCCTCAGAATGAAAAAAGTATTTTCTTATGTTTATGTTAAACGTCATGTGCACCAATTTGTGCCCGTTGCCCCTTGTCATTGGACACCACTGAGAAGAGTCTGGCCCATCCTCCTGACACGTCCTGGAGACATTGATCAGCACTGATGAGATTCCCCCTCAGCCTCCTTTTCTCTAAGCTGAACAGCCCCAACTCTCTCAGCCTTTCCTCACAAGCAGATGCTCCAGTCCCTTCAACATCTTAGTGGACTGTGCTGGACTGTCTCTAATAGTTCCCTGTCCCTCTTGAACCAAGGAGCCCAGGACTGTGCACAATTCTCCAGGTGATTGCTCACCAGGGTAGAGTAGAGAGGGAGGAGAAGCTCCCTCAACCTGCCAGCCACACTCTTCTTTATTGCACCCAAGTGACATGGCTTATTTTCATGTCACAACACCAGGAGATATTTCCAACAAAAAACCTAAACAGTATTATTTGTAGCTGACATGGTTATGAATCCTACGTTTTGTATTAAGGAATCATACAGTTTTGGGAAGCTTTTGTGTTTTACTTCACAGATTTTTGTGCATGGTTCACCTCCTGTCTTACATGGTGCATCATAAGCAGGAAGAAGAGGCAGGAGATGTGATCAGAAGACAAGACATTTTTGCATTTGAGAATGTGACTTACAGTCATTGGCACAACACCAAGAGGAGGTCCTGGCACACAGCAGAGGTAACAAATATATCCTCTGAAGAACAAGAGTATCAGATGCTGCACAATGCACGAACCTCTGCAGAGAGACAAATGGAGGGTAAACGCAATAGCCAAGTAGAGGAAATAACAAGAAGAAGTTATAACAAAAAATTGCAAGCAATTAACACTGCTGACTGGTCTGCTGATACCGGGCTTGGCTTACATATTATATAGTCACATTGGTACAGGACGCCCCATTTTAGAAGAGGATAAATGCCTGTTACAAAAAAATATATACTTTTTTTCAAGGTAAAAGTGAAGGTGTTGGCTTTACAAGGATCAATTGGAATAAAATCAGTTCTATAGAATAAAAAAGACTTTTTCCTTGCAAACTATATCTATGACCTCCAATGGAGGGGTGCTAAAGGTTTTAGATCTTAATTTTATATATGCCTGTGAATTCTCATAAAAATACATCTTTAAACCTATAGCTATAAACATATCCTAGATAAAAATACTTGCCCTTCTAGTGTGGTTATTGCTATATTTTGTTCCAGCCTGAATTCTGAAGATGTACTCATACAGCAGTGGTTAAGCTGCTGCTATATATATATGCATAGCTAGACTGTGGTTATGGTTAATAAACCATTTAATTTTTTTTTTTTTTTTTTTTACTCAGTATCTATTGCATTTTGTGTGTAATTCACAAATTCAGCACCCTACATTTAATAATGTTTTTCAGTAATGGTTAACTACTTGATACTGCTGTCATGATGTCATTAGTGATTATGTCATCACTAGATCAAACCACAGGTGCTGGATTATTAATTGATTGGTACAAAATCAAATATTTTGTGCTAAACATCTTTCAAGTCTACATGAAATATAAACAAAAAAGATATCTATTCCCTCTCTAGCTATTGTTGAACCATCTAATACTATAATTAGAACAAATGGGTGAGATATTAGCATTTTAGAACACAGTTGGATATTAAATTTAAACCAGCATAAACCAAAATCACTATCAAAACAAGAAGCTTTGACTTGGACTCTGTTTCAGGGTGATGTATCACCCTTTCATGACCCATTCTCTTTGGGTGGTGCACGGGCTTTTGTGACTACTTGCTGAACTAGGTTTTCGGTATGAAAACAAAACAAAAAATTAATAAGAAAACCCTAGATGTTTGACTACTGCCATTATTATTATTATTATTATTATTATTATTATTATTATTATTATTATTATTATTATTATCATTATTATTATTATTATTACTCTTGTTGGTATCGCTAAATATCTGTGAAGGAAACCACATGGTATGGAGGTGGAAATGACGAGCAATGGGAGAACAGGTCTGCCTTTTTGGATGCTGTGACAACTCTAGCTCAAAAGGTTTGTCAGACTTGCCTCACTGTGCATGTCGTAAATACTTGACCTGTCTTCTCAGCAAGTTTTGTCCACAGAATTCAGTAATGAATTTCAGAATCAATGTGTGTATGCTTGGCTAATAGGATTTTGATCTCAGCATTCAGTAATTGTCAAGTAAATATTATGTTCTTATTCTGGGAACTACAAATAAGGGATTAATTGACAGGTCCTATTTTTTGTTTGATGACAGCATACAGCAGAAGAATATATGCAGGTGTTCATGGAAGCATGATTGTTAAGATGAAACAGAAATTGTTCATGATTATTTAGCATAGCTTAGCCAAATAGATTTAACAAACAAATATAATTTATTATTGCCACCACAATGCACTGGAATGCCAAGTTCTGGTTTTCCTGAGAGCCTATTATTTATTCTTTTAAAGGTTTTAAGTGAGTAAACAAACCACTGAAATGTATTGAATATCAATGATATCTGCTGTTAAAAATCTTATTATATAATCTTTGCTTCTGATCAGACCAAATATTTTGACAATATCCTCTTCTTCATGTTCCAGTACTTAAATTTTTTAATTTGATCTAAACTAGGAGAAATAGATGTATAATAATAGCAAGGATAGAAAACCTTGTATGTCTGGAAATATAAAAATGTAGGCAAAATAATATAATAAAGCATGTCCGAGTAGCCACATTTGATTGTTTGTTTGGTGCTTTTTTTCTTTTGTTTTGTATTTTAGGCTGACATGAAGGCAACCTGGACTCTCTCCACATCAGTGTGCACATGAGCTGCCATTGAAAAAAAGAGATTTTTTAAATGACACCTTAAAAAAAACAGTGACCTTGGAAGCCTTATGATGATAAAATTCTTTTCAGCACTTTTTATTGCAGAGGCAAGAGAGAGCATATTAACACTGTCTCTTGTGCCATAATCAATGGACTAATTAAGCAAATCTGGAACCTATAGTAAGACTACATGGCCACCAGCTATGTAACTTGACTTTCAGATTCCATTTGCAAGGCTGACAGCTAGGAAAACATTTGTTTTATTTACAAAGTACTTAAGAAAGAAGTCACTGAGACACAACAAACACAAAATGTCAGGATGTCTTTACAGTCACTTTTCTGAATATATTTTGTGTTGTACAAAAGATTTATTTTTTGCCATATTACATCCACACCATATTAATCAGCTGAACCAGTTCTATTATGTCTTCCCTTCTGTATTTCAAACACCTTAGCAATACAGTACAGATTTATGAATCTTGAAAGCAGTAAAGTAAAAAGGAGGAAAAAAACCAAACAACCTGTGTTTACTGTGCCTAAAATGGAAAGGCCTGGGTGTACTCATATACAAACAAAATTAGAAGTCGCTGGTCTGAAAAAGAAATGCTTGAAAAACACCATGGTTTAAGGCTTTAGAGAACATATCATTGTACTCAGTGTAGGAGGTGAAGACAAGAGGCAATTTATTCTGCAGCTGGTTTAGAAATAAACACAGCAACGGTAGATAAGGAGTGAAAGAGGGATAAATCCTCCTGTAGCAAACTTGATGGACAGACAGGCTGCCATTAACAATACTGTTGCCTTTGTAAGTACAGAGTGATGTGGAGATACCCTGGCATTTATACTGTAGACATGGTCCTTAAAGATTTTACACCTCCAATCCCTTAGAATTATCAGCTATCTCCAGCCTGTCATTCATCCTGGCAATCTTAGATTTCTAGCTTGCAGGCCAGGCAGATTATTGACAAAGCAATCCAGGGTGATATAATACACCCTGACAAACAACAGTGAGGGGGATTGTGTTTACCACTTTCACTGCACCAATTCGGCTAAATTAATTCTTAATGCCAAAAGTAAACTTGCTCTTGATAAGCATTCGCTCCCCTTGCCCTGTTGTTTTGTGAAGCTACTCCATCTCCAAGTGGGGTAGCAATGCATTTTGATACATTTAATTTAACCTGTTTGCCACTAATAGAAGTGAGAAGAGGGTTTCTCTTACAACATCAACAGCCAACCGCTGTAAACACAAAAATGCTGGCATACAATAAAGTTAAAGCTCTGGCTTCAACAGGAAAAAAGGCAGGAACATTTCAAATTTAAGCTTGTTCCTCTGTCCTCACCCCACCTACTTCTACAGGGACTAGAGCACATACAGTGTGAACTTTAAGATCACATACTGTTAAAAGACATGAGCACTGTTGAAATCAGACAAAATAAATTTGGCTATGAGATTAGTTGTTTTGTTTGGGTTTTTTTGTTTGTTTGTTTGGGGTTTTTTTGGTTGGTTATTTGTGGGTTTTTTCCCTTTTTTTTTTTTTTCCTCCCACTATGCTTTGCTTTGTGTTTTCTACCTTTCAGTCTATCCAGTTTGTGGATAGATGAAATAGGTTCCAGAGAGCTGGCAGACCCTTAGCAATAGGGATGACTCTACATGATGCTAGATTTCTGAACAGAGTATTTATGCTGGTTTCATATAAAGGATTATTTTATACACTCAGGACGAAAAAATCAGCGATTTTGTGCCAAATGCTTCAGCTGCAATTCATACAAAGAGTGATGTCATGAATATGTGAGAAAACATCAGACTTGCTTACTTAAAATTATTGATGAATCTCTTCTGTGTAAATTTTATCAGACACAGAAATGCTAATCCAGAAAAAAAAATAATAAAAAAAAATTACATGCCAGGAGTTCAGTCATTTGCATGATATTAAGTTAATTGTAAAATAGAAATAAGAATTCAAATATCAACAGTTTTCAAAGGAGGAAAGTGTTAGGGAATTGCTGTTCACTCTGGAAACTGAAAAAAGCCCTGGTCTTATCTAGAGGTAGAAGTCCTTTTGGTTTGGAAGTGCTCTAACCATGGTTTGATTAATGTTCATCTTCACAGATTTTGCAAATTCAGGACCACCATCCTAGTTGCACATCTTTGCAGATGTTTTGACCCCAGTAAGTAGGAACTGTGCCAAAATAAATGAAAAGTTTTGACAACAAAATATATACCTGGTAGGCATCCTATAGAAAAAGCTCCAGCACTTAAAACTAAATTAAAAGGATATATGTGTTGAGCATTCTAGCAGCTGTGCATATAGGACCTAAGAAATTTCTGCTTCACTTCCTTGAGGTGTTTATAAACTAGACATTGATGACAAAGAATGATTTTTCTTTAATATATTATTTTCTTTAATACAGCTCTATTAGATAGTTTATGCCCTTTTACACTTACTTTAAACTTCAGCATGGCTTTTCTGAGGAACTAACGAGTCTTTCTATTAAAAAAGCAGAAAACCTGCTCAATATATGTATATATATATTAATAAACATGGAGGGAAGGCAAGTAAATTGGTTTTCTTAAATTTTATAATAATTAATAATTTCCTGTGTAATGTAAGAAGGAAAAGGAATATTATGTCATCTGAAGAACAAGACCCCAGTTATGGTTTCTTTCAACAATTCTAAACTGATATCATGGTCAAATATGATGTCTCTACCCACACATGGTATGATCATGGCTTGGTTTATGATTTTTTTCCCATCAATGTTCACGGACCAACAATTTTTTTAATAAAAAAAATATTTTTCTAGATTTTCAAATGCTTAAATATTTGAATAATTTTCAGCCCAAAGCAACCTTCCATGTTTCCAGTATCCTGGAAATCCTAAAAAATCATGGATCCTGTTGATGCCTTCTTGACTGTTTTCCGAGGCACCTATCAGTCTTCATTTCATAGTCCTATTTGGCAGGATGAAACTCCTCCTCTCCACCTCTCTCTGAAATATCTTTCCACATTTTCCTTGGTATAAAACATTAATTTATTGGCCTGCTGTATCTTAACACTGGATACTATTATCGCTAATAACCTTTTAATAGGACTATAATCAAAAAAATTCAAAAACGTGCTAAGCACTGAGAAGACAAATCCACTCTAAGTCATTGAGAGTCAGACTCCTAAGACAATTGGATGTGGCTTGGTATCCAAGTATAACTATTTTATTAGGGATAATGATATTTTTAAACGAGCTAATTACACCAGTACCAACCTTAGCTAGGTGCAGGATAAGATATTGGAAGGTATCACGGCACTCATATCATTTGGCATACAAGTACAAACTATTCCACTCCTGGCCTTTGTATTTTGGAAAAAGTGGGATGGAATTACATGAAGACCTTACCTGTGGAATCTCACAAATCAGCCAGGTGGTTTCAAAAAACTCCCTGAAGTCTTACTAGTCACACTTGGTAATATCAATTAAATAATCAGAAAAAATAAAATTCATGAACAAGTTACAGTGTGCCTTGATTGCTGGAGAATTATCATTTGATGACTCCTTTCTTACCTGACTTCAATATTAATCGCAGCGGTCCAGCATGTTTGAGGAAAACAAAACCACACAGCTTTAAAATGCAATTTTAATGCATGGGCATAAATGAAGACATGTAGTTTAGAAACAGATCATTTCAACATTTTGTTCATTTTCTGTGAAGTAAAGGTAAGGGACCATTACTGGGAGCCAAAAGTATTATTCTCTGCTACACTAAAGCAGGATTTCTTAAAAAGTATATGACTCAATGACATCACCATTATGCAAAGTTGGAAATGGGTTTAAGTCTTTAAAAATTCTGTCACCTCAAAAGCAGTGTCTACAATGTGTTTTGACCTCTGAAGAGGCTGCAAGTACAAAGGGCAAATATTCTGAGACGATGAAAAATCTTGCAAATTACAACAAAGGAAATAGAACCTTGAATATACTGTGGATGCTGACAGAAAGCAAAACTGCCTGAATTATAACAATGATAATTTGTTAATTTTAATTATTTATAAGGAGATGACGGCCAAGTTCCCAAAAATCTTTCTATTAAGAATTCTCAGTATAAATCTCTCTGATATACTGTAATGCTACTTCATCTCTGCTGCCAACTGCGCTGGAACGCATAAAGCCCCTCATTAGTTCACGCCTCCGCTTACAAGGATTGCTTTAACAAAAGGATCTACTGTGTGCTAATGACTCTTAGAATTAAGATAGGACTGTGGCAAAACAATAAATACCTCCATCTTATTAAAATGATTTGGTAACAGCAGTGCAGAGCTGCTTTGTATTCCCTTTTTTTTCCACACACATTTTAGTTCAGGCAGAAAACCGGGGATGCGCTCCAGAGAAACACATAATGAGGTCAGATAGAAAATCTTGTCTTGTTTCAGATATGAATTCAATCCATCCTTTCCTGCATGTGAGAAAATATACACAGCAGAAAACTCTGCTGACATGTTTTAACTTCACTGACACTGGAAATGTTTTCTCTTCAGTTGGAGCTTTTAATCTTCATCTGAGATATTATATATAGGATTACTGGACCCGGACATAAAATCAGTTTTTATTTACCCATTTAACCTCTGCTTTTCATCTGATTCTCACTGAGCGCCACCGCTCAAAATTCTTTTGATAATTTTGTCAGTTAATTCACATCTAGCAAAGTGCAGGGGAGAAAAAATGTGCTAGATGTAAGGTTGTCACCTTTTCTATTACTGCACTAAACTCCTGGGGGGGTCTGCAGATTTTACAGGGAAAAGGGTGGGGGAAGGGTTCAAAAACTCTGGAAAAGAAAACTGGTCTTGTAGTTAAAAACCAGGAGAACTGGAGTTCACCTGTCACAAGCAGGTACTTTGGTTCAAAACTATTCCCTAGAGCCATGCTTTGCTATTGAGCATAAGTCAGAACAATGTGTCAAGACTTGGAGCACAGCTCTTCAATGTCTAACACAACTATTAGAGAAAGAGCTAAAAAAAATTTGGTTGTCAGAATAATTTGAGTTTAAAATGATTTTAAAGGAATGTTTAATTCCTAATTAGCCTATTCAGTGCATTATAATGTACATTTATATCCAGCAGCAAAGGAACCCAGGGTAACCTTTTTATGTAGCCTACCTTGTATGCTATGCAACTGCCCATGGGAAACAACAAAGATAGCTAAATTGTCTGTGGCCTTTAACATGCCCAGGTCACATTAGAGAAAGTGCTATATTAAAAAAAAAAAAAAAAAAAAAAAAAGAGAGAATAAAAAAATAAAAATTGAGCTGCATTTCATCTAAATGGACCATTCATCTAACTCCAGCCTCACCAAAATGTGTTACCTCTGTCTGTAAGGAGGTAGATGAAGGCATACTGTTACAATTGCACACCTCATTTTTGTTTCTTTCATGGCCTCTCTTTTGGTAATGTCTCTGTGACTCACTGCATTGAACATATATTCTTTGTTTTGCGTATGGATGGTGACCACAAAAGGAGCTATGTTACATGCCAATAACTTACAGATTTTTTTGCAGAAGGGTTGGGGTTCTCGTCCACGTCCCACTCTGGCAGTTTTACCACAGCATCTTTTTCCTCTCTGTGGAGACAACAAAACCCACCTTTCTTACAAAAAAATGCCTCAGTGTTAAATAATGAAAAAAAGATGGGTACTGTAAGGTACAAGATAAATATCAATTACCACATCATCCCTAATATTTGTGAATGGCTTATATATCTCTGTTACAGGAAGATAAAGGGAAATAAATATACCTTGAGTCCTATCATCTCAGAACTGGGAAATGCAATTCAGGTCAAGGGCTGAATGTCATTGCCCATGATTTTCACAGCGGTGTTACTCTGACTTTGTGGATCTGCCAATTATAGGTATTTTCAGGACCTCTCTGAACTTTTCCAACTAGAGTCTGTACAAGGAGACTTAACTGTGAGCCAGAGCCTGAACTGGTCTAAATTGAGACGGTGGGACTGAACTTAACTAAAGGTGAGTGTATATTAAATGCTTTAGAAGTTGTGGTTCTGACAATTCCAGATACCGACAAATTTTACAGGGCATTAACATCTGCATCCTACTTTCACCTCCTTCATTTCTAACTGGGCATAAAAAACATGTGATATAAGGAAGAACTGGTACCAGTCTTGGATTTATCACAGC